>NC_135563.1:16499650-16594650 GCF_964340395.1 Glandiceps talaboti | reverse complement strand
ATATGAATAAAATACTCGGTCGGGCTTTTTCACCGTAAAATTACGTCATATAGTGATGAATAGTGGATAACTTATTCAGTTTTGTTGAAATTCTGACACTGGTAAGAGATAGAGTAAACGATGTACTCTACTATGCCATTTATTTCGGTTTAGTACTCACTATCTCACATAAATTCATAAAATATACATAACTGAAATCACGACTCGTGGGGAGAAATGCTTATACAGCACCATACAGTTTCCATCACACTAATCGAACCCATGCACGAAGGCTTCTCCATATACACAATGTGCTTAGTGTTTAAACATTGTAACGATCTATGAGCACCTTTTATACATATAAATCGTTCGATAACATCTGTTGGCCATACGCTAGACGCCCAGTTCATTAGACACTCTAAAAAAGATCTCTCCTTCTCGTCGACCAAAGGTAGGGATTTTTTTATTCACATTTTCATACTCTAGTATCGCAAGCGATATTTTTACAAAAATGTTGAACATTCTCCATAATATATTTAGATTTAGGTCACAATTTATCAAAGTTCTTGTTTACACCTGATATTGGTTCAATACGTATGTAAAAATATGATAATTGATATTTTAGCTATGCCAGTTTTTTTTCAATGTCCGCAAACTTCAATAAGGAATATTTCCTCTTATATCTATGGCAGCTGATGAATTCTGTATTGATCTGTATTATTAAAAGTATCGATGTTCAGATATATATATGACATAGATCGATTTCATTTTTTTTATATTTCTTTAGAGCAACCACTTCTGTCTACACCTCTGCACAATCGTTATGAATTAAGCTGTTACATTAGTAGTTCCGCAGTGAATAGTCAATATGTTTGCTACAGTTCTGAATTATGGCTAAACAATATTCCAATATGTATTTGATATGGTGTAATGGAAGCGTTGTTCGTACAAGACTATGTATTTCATATTGTGTTATTTTACTCTTATGTTATGTTATGTTATATTATGCTATGCTATGCTATGCTATGTATTGTTATGTTATGCTGTGACATGTTATGTGTTATATTATGTTATGTTATATGTTATGTTATGTTATGTTATGTTGTGTTGTGTTGTGTTGTGTTGTTATACTATGGCATGCTATGTTATGATGTTATTTTATATGTTATGTTGTGTTATCTTATGTTATGTTATGCTATGCTATACTCTGCTATGTTATACTATGCTATGTTATGTTATGCTGTTGTGTTATGTTATGTTATGCTATAATGTACTATCTTATGTTATGTTATACTATGCTATTCTAATTTACATTACATTACGTTATGTTATGTTATGTTATGTTATGTTATTTTTATCATGTTATGGTATGGTATGGTATCTTATCTTATCTTATGTTTTGTTATGTTATGGGTGATATTATGCTTATGTGTTTTTTATTGTCCATGTGTTGGTGATATATGATGAAAGTCGTGTGTGTGAATTATAGTGTTTCTTAGTACTGCGGTTCAGATTGAACATGTCTTGATTCACCAGAATTGCGTTTGCTGTCCGCTTTCCGCACGTAAAATGCCATTTTAAATCGGTTTTCATCTATAAAATTATACTTTGCATAATGAATAGGTTATCCTGGTTGTCTTTTTATTTCCTTTAGATGTCGTGTGGAGGTACTATACTTGTCTATTGTTAGTAAGTGAAACGAGATATATGGTACCGTGAGTGCTGACACAATTGAGCTGGTTGATATGAACGATCACAGTCAGCCTTTGAATACCATTTCGTGCAACAGCTGCAGCTGCGACAGCGAGGACGAATACGTAGCCAGAGAGAAGTGTTATGGATAGACAACCGTTGTGCCTATAACCGGTTGATTCATCCGCTGCCAGCCTCGTTTTCACGACTAATAGTACAGTTTAGTCTTTAATCAGAAATATTTCACTTTTATTGCATGCACACAGTCGTAACTTAGGCTCCACATGTTTTGTCCATTCACCATCGAATATGACTTAGTGGAGGTCATACCCGAAAGCCAATACCATATGGAGTGGTGTAATATGCAAAACATCACCAATGTGCACGTGATCGACATTCCGTGAGATGAGGATTGCTTTTCTTCTTCTTCCAACTCGGATAACACAGACGCCGATACGCTGGACGCGACACGACCGGATTCAAATCTGATTCAGTCGGTATTACGAAGGAAAGTTGCCTCAACTCATTCATCGGGAGAAAAACTATGGCGATGACAATGGAAAGTAAGCGAGTATAGAGTACGTCGTTGTTGTCACCGACATGAAAGCATCTTAAACACATTTTCAAGGCTATGGACCTGCCGTTACTTTAAAACATAATGACAGACTATATTCATGAAAGCCAATGGTGCAATTTCATCAACTCGTCATTTGAATTTGTCGTGATCTGTCACTTCATTTGCTAAGTAGGCAATTATTCAGCGAGATTTATCTTCCATCATTTAACATTGCACGGAGTCATCGCATAGCATCGAATATTCGCACATAATAGGCTACACGTGCGTACCAACTGGAATTCATCATTCGCTCCCAGCTTCGACTTTTTCATCTTATTTCATTTAGAGTTTTGTTTTGTTGGTGATGTAAGTAGTCAAGGGAACTCTGGCTCGTGGAATAAAGATATATTTACTCAAGGATTACGCAAGGGAGTTTTTAGCCGAAATTAATGTGACACCATGAAATACCTGTCGACGCTTCTGATGTATGTGTTTGCTGTTGTCACTCTCCCTTCGGGTAAGTCATATGTTGTACTTTTGTCTAAAATGATGAAATTGAAATCTTTTGTGTTAATACATTTAGCATGCTGTGTACATTTAAGTCTATAAGCCAGACCCGTTGTTCAATCTGGATATTTCGGACACCGTCATATTCTTGCAACGTAACAACACTGGTCACACACTTGTCTACTACCAAAGGCGACTCCACAATCCTTTAGCTGTCTCCGCTATTTACCTAGATTCTTGCAATAAGGCCATTGTGTTGTTCGAATGAAACCACTCAGAAACATTGATTTTGCATGTACCATTAAGTGCACATATGGTCGAAAATCATGTCGTGAAATAAAACAACGTAGACTTTACTTTAATAGAGTAACAATCTGTCAAATACTTGGATTTTAATCTTACACTTCACATGGCAGATTTACATTTCCTTGGAAATGCCACACAAATATCGAACATGATACCGAGAGAACAAATTATCTTTTGAAACATGTATGACAGGCCCTGCCAGTCTACACCATTTCCTGAATCTTTTTCAACGTCTCTTTGCTGCAATTCTGTTGTCTGGGAAACGCATACAAGAAAGACAGACGGAACCACATGCAGTACGAACCAGAAAGGTTGTCATTGTTATCCCTTTGAAACACCAATAAGAATCGAAGATATTTATAAGTCACTTTCCTTATGAATAATGCTATAACCATGGAAACCGACTAGGAAACTTTAATATCCCTTTTTGACCACCGGTCTGTGCCATTGTGATATTGAACCACGTGACTAATATTGATATTGTAGGTTGCTGAATCTATAATGAAACATTCTGCAGTCTTGAAAAACCTTGAAGGACATTAATATGTAACCAACAGACTAACATTTATCCTCATCAGATTTCCACTATTTGAAAATGTCTAGAGTGTTGTACAAATGGCATGGTAATTGTCAGGGCTACTAATTCAGTCATTTATATTGCATAAATCGCTTACGTTGATAAAGTTACTATAGCACTTTGATGTCTGCAATACTTTACAGGGGATGTGAGTATATATCACACCACATGATACACCACTACATGTACATAACTCTACATTTACAGACAGCTTTACGACTACGGATATCTAGTAACCGATTGATTCTCCGACTTCAGAATTGATAAACGGACGACTGTGAAATAAGCCACAGGACTGTACCTGTAGGTTGCCAAATCTACAATGAAACATTCTGCAGTATGAATATTAATTTGTTTCAGTTAAATCTATAGTTATGTGCTGTTAAGCGAGATCTTCTAGTTCCCTGGTCTATTTTTTCTGGAACTTTATTTTTCATAAAATGATTAAAATGCAATAGCCTATTGAATTTTGTAACCGATACATTGATATATAGTATAGAAAACATGAACGATCATACAGTTTCAATAAAATATAGCTGTTCGATTGTCAAAATGATTTATTTTCTACGGACTGTGAAGGGTTTAGTTACCATTACCGATTAAGTGTTTTGTGATTTGCAATGTCTCCTCTATTGTTACTGATGAGAAGTCCGTTATTGAGTAAGTATACTTGAAACATGCGCATGTCAAAGGTCAGGTCCAATTCTCAATATTACCCATTGAAAAGGATGTATGCATATAAACGCCCACTGAATATATCCGCTCTGGCTTATACCACGATACATGATAATGTGATGTCAAGGTCGCACCTAACACAATTTGGCATTAATCTTTAAATCATGGTCTGGATTGTAGCACATTTCGTAGCGTTGTCTGTGGCGTCATGGCTGTGTTGATATAGTCT
This sequence comes from Glandiceps talaboti, assembly GCF_964340395.1. Taxonomy (NCBI): domain Eukaryota; kingdom Metazoa; phylum Hemichordata; class Enteropneusta; family Spengelidae; genus Glandiceps; species Glandiceps talaboti. The sequence continues at coordinate 16,590,129 of NC_135563.1, read as the reverse complement.
AGATACAATTGTAAGCTTATCGCTTTGTGTCCATTCTGATGTCGCAGCTGCGGGTTACCGTGTTCGAACTGTCATGTGTTGAGCACTAAAATGTATTGCTTGTGTAACGAATACAAGTTTTGTACTCATTTAATTTTGTTGTCATAACCAAATTTGTTAACAGTTTACAATGTCAAATACTATACTGATCTCAGCCTAGTGTGTGTGTGATGTTTTACTTTCAGTGTCGTTTATTTCAAGATGTTAACTAATTAAAATAAACTTCAGTAATGAATGCCAAATACATTTCATGTACATGTCATTGAATATCTACGTGTTGTCGCATGTAACGTTTGCTCAGAGAGTAGCGTTATCTTCTGGATTAAATGTGTTGTACGAAGGCTATAACTGACAATTACGAATAATTTTACATGGGAAATGAACACAAATATACTTCTCCCATATGCCTAATATTGTGTCTCTTGACATCGAAAAGTCGCAATTGATACCGTATATGTGTCATCTGATTGGTCATAACTTTATACACACCACTGTTTTCAGATAGCGTGCACCTAAATTGCAAAAACTTGATTCCCAAGAAAAGTGCTTCATGATATAACATTGGAACTGTTCAATTCGTGAATGTGACAAAACGGTAATTCCATGTTTAACTCCCATACGACATTCATTTCTTTCCATAACTATATCCTGCCACGCCTATTTGACTCGCGGCCAGCTCACTCCAGGAATATGAGAGACAGTCTTTTTTTATTGAAGTCGCGCTCTTTGGAAGCATTTCTAAATTACAGTACATTGAAAAGTGATGAAATAAATTAATGAATATTTTACTGGGGCTGATATTCCAAAATATATTAACCACGTCTATCACACAGTGTGAACATAAAAGAAAGTAACAAGAATGATAAATGAATATATTGCGAAATAGCAGCACACATTTTCACAAAATACTTCTAATTGTAGGCCGTATTACATAAAGTTCATTGACATCTTGTTTGAATAAGTGTATATATAAATCGATTGGTTCTAACATGAATAGAAACGGCGTGGTCTTAAATATAATAACAAAAAATGTAGACGAAAAAAGATTTAAAATATCAACACCTGCTATACCAACAAAATATCTAAGCTAATAGGTGTTACTGATACATTTCAAAATGTGTAAAACGTGGACAGGATAACAAAATTCATATTTTCAATTCAGAATTTTAATGTGTTTATATTCATTGAAGGCAGACTGCGCCTCACAAATATACTGTTTAATCTTTTGCTGCTACTTTGTTCAAGAAAACTCTAACACATTCTCATGAAAAAATCATAGTCACCTTACAAATGTTTTTAAATATAAATGAAAATGTTTCAAAATTAGACCATTTTAGAATTCAATATTAACCGCGTTAACTATGAAAAATGAAAACAAGATGGTGGACCAAACATTTCTTTAATCATTTCAAAAGACCAGGGACAAGCTTTCATATGACAAAGTTTGGAGAGTTTCTAAGAACTACTAGTATATTGATTTTCAGTGAAATTCGCCCCCGAAGCGTATTTACTATTCAGTTTTGTAATACGAACAAATAAATAATACATATGAGTTTTTCACACGTTTTATGTGAGCGATTACAAAACTCTAAATAATTTGCCATACATACTATTCTTGACTGGAATTAAACGTAATATTCGTTCTTAGACTATTTGATGAACGAATGCCTGGATATATTAATTTTCATTAAATCTAGGCAGTCAAAAAGGAACCGAAAAACACATTTCTTGATATCGATTTTTCCAGATGTCTTTCACTTATTGACCGTCCCCAGATTGAAATTTAGAAATCTAGCAATCGTACAGTGAAATCGTGCCATCCAACAAGACACCGCGGACTACTAAAAGTATTGAGCAAATTATAGTACATAGTGTTTTTAATAGAATGAAGATTGTTGTAGGCACTTTATGGGATAGTTTTGTTATTACGTCAGTGTGTTCCTGTAGAGTTTTAATTTCATAGCCAATTCATTTTATTGGCATAGCTTCATTTGAGCAGCGAAGCGTTATACCGTTAATCAATGTTGACGCTGCTCAATACACAAATGTAATTGTTACAAGTCCTTCGGGTCGTAGGTGCTTCATCCATTCAGATAACAGGTTATAATGTTGCTCAGTGCCACATGTCTCCTAAACCACTTCGAGATAACAGAATGTCAAGTGATATCAGGCTTATCTGTTGGATGTACGGGTTTTGCTATATTCCATTTGATTTCATTCCGAAGTGGCTTTGTACTCATACATCACAATCCTCTATTGCAATTGCAATGGATGCACGATCGAGCCCAGCTGTAAAATCCATATTCAATAGTCACCTTGGCCACTCGGATTTCATGCTCGGTTAAATTGCTTCACATTGATTTTTAGCACAGAATTTCTCATTCCCCATAAACTTATATTACAGTTAATTACAATTTAATTTCTGGTCAAGTATTCTTTAGTTGTGCGTCATTACCCTATCAAGCTCATATTCAAAACCTTTCTTACAAACAGGTACCCTAAAAATACTCCTATTTTAAATGTCCTGTTTAATATGATGTACTCATATAAGGCTAAAGTTCACATACGAAAAAACACTCCAATCTGCGGTGATTGTCGATTGGTCGTGTTTGTGTTCTGATAGCTAGCAACTATATAAATAAGGTATATATATATTGCTGTCTGAAACGTGAGGTGTGTGTTTTTCTTCAGCATAAAGTGATATTTTATTGTTCAGAAAGCTTGACAGCCATGACGTAAGTCGTATTCCTAATGAGTAACATATCTATACATATAAATTTGGTATCTCCTTTAAGGTAAAACGTGCTTTGGCAACTCAAACGACATATTTTGACAGCTGTTTGACTGTTAGGCCAAAAGAGTGACTAGTTTCTGGTCAGGACAATCTGTCTAAAGTGGTGAGATGACCCGATTATTGTTTTTGATTCTCAACAAACCCGTCACTCAATCTACTCTTTACGGCAGTTAATGTTCTTTTTATTTAGTATTTTAGAGCAAGTGTGTATGTGGGGCAGATGTCATTTACTTGTTATCGATTGACTTTGCAGTTGTCTTCACTGGAGGAGGGAGGGTTACTTTTGTGTTTCCCTCAGATCTGAAGACTGCATGGGCTGGACAAACACGAAAACAAAGACCGACGCGAGGGTATTTAAGTGATGCGCACGCTGACCAAAAATAATTATTTTTTTGGCCGTATCTGTTTATTAGAACATTTGGTCACCATCAATACAATAATATAAACTGAGTAGCAAACAATGTTATTTTTCATTAACCGAATTGATAAAATCTGAAAACTTTATGAGCATTGACAAGTCCTCAAAATGTACAGGAAATCATGCCAAATGTGATGTGATTTAGGTTATAACATGGTGTGATACATATATCTAGGAATTACTCGTATAGTATTGCTACTTTAGCACGTATCCACTTGTCATAAATATTGTACACTGATTTATATACTTAGTTTATATGCATCTTTAATATCTGTTCGTACACCTGTAATATTGATGACGTAAATGGAAAACAAAACGTTGTAGGCACTGCATTATTTAGTAGAAATCAATTTAAGAAACCCGGGCCCTTAAATGTACAAAGGGATGCAAGATAAACCAGGGACTAATTATTAGTATTTTGGTTCAGATACACTGCAAGCCGGTTCAAAGACGGCATCGTATCGTCAAACTAGTATTCATGTTTATTAGAGTCACTGTGTGACAAATATTACAATATGTTTTGTATCGCCAACTTGAATTGTCTTAATCTCAAATACAGTTGACGATGCGCCACAAACTATTTACCACGTGTTGTAATGTAAAAATGTACATGTTATACACAATTATGATCTTTAGAATAAGCTCTTCAAATCTTAAACTGAAATTTTAGTTCTTACATAAAAAATTAACATCTACTATAAAAGGACTTTTTCTTTATCTGATGAGTCAGAGTTTATTTTATTATATAATTACAATCAAACGTTGCTGACACCCACATATGGAGATGGTCCCACTTCCTTATGATATAAATAATCCATATATTCAATCAATATGAAATCTAATCTTACAAGTAAAGAACAATCAAATATTCATTCCCGGACATCGATACCGTCACAGATGGCAACTGATTTCAGAAAGCAAATACACCATACATTTAAAATGGTATCCAGCCTCTGTATGACAATGTCAAGTTGCTGATCACAGCAGGGGATGTCGACCGCACAGAAAGGTCAGGACTAGCCAAGTTAACGACTTGAAGTTTGAAGTTTCCTTTTAAAGAGGAAACATCTACACGTGGTTTCCTAATAGGATATGGTATTACATGGGTTAAGCAAGGTCGTAATGGAATATAGATATTATATCAATATGAGAATTCATAGGAAACTCAATATACTGTAAAGAAAATAGATGAAATATATTACTTCTCGTACATACAAAACATGTATGGCTATTAAATGTATCACTGGTAACCTGATATACCATAAAGAAAGTATACCACTTCTATCTACAATGTATTACTTGTGTGTATCTTACTTCTTGAGTGTTTATGTGCGAAAGAATATGTATAATTGTCATGTGAGCATTATATGTATGTATACGTGTGTGTACACGCACGTACGTACGTATATATATATATATATATATATATATATATATATATATATATATATATATATATATATATATATATATATATATATATATATATATATATTTGTGTGTGTGGATGTGTGGATGTGTGGATGTGTGTGTGTATGTATCTATGTATCTATGTATGTATGTATGTATGTATGTATGTAGGTAGGTATGTATGTATGTATGCAGGCATGCATGTATATGTGTGTAAGTGTGTATGTAATATGTTTGTTTGAATATTATGTATGTTTCGGGGTGAACGTTCAGTTGCTTGCCAACTTTTTTGATCAATACTTTCCCATTCATTATAAGTTCTAAATGGTATGATTTATCAGTTGAGAATAACCCTTCTACCCGATGTATCATAAATCTACGAATTAAGACAATTTTTAAAACGCTGATGGGATTTGATTTATGTTATACATAATGCATGCCAAATAGAGTTATATCTTGACGTCTAGGTTTTTTTCCAAAATTGATTTATCTTTCTTAAGTTTCTTAGCAGTCGCTTCTGATAAAATGTTTTTTTCCATCCTTAATCTTTGCTATCTAACACAAGGTTTTTTAAAAAATAGTTTGTCATCTACACCCAGTGAGTTGTATATCATTCATCCTTTACCCATATTGTGTCCTATACCACTTACTATGACCACGTTTTACTAAATTCTAATTCTTAATATTCAATATTTGGTATATTATTACCAGATTACTAGCAAAATATTAGTGGCATAGAAATCTGATGTTAATTATCTAGGTAATCACCCCCGTGTTCAAACCATTATGTGATGACATTTCTAATATCCATTTTAGAATAAACTAACTTGTATCATACATTGATGTTACCTCTTTACAATAACCAACATCAGAAAAAGGCGGTTTGAATTCAATGTTTCATCCACTCTACGACGATTGTAACTATTTGAATTATTTGCCATTTATTCAGCTCTATTCAGTCACACTAACGCACTATACATTTCAAAATAAAGTTTTCCTATTAAACATGGGGGTGCTTGAAATTGTACAAATGAAGTACTTTCAAACTGATGCGAAATAACCTTTCAATTTATCAGTGAAGATGGCCTTATATATCAAAACAGATGTAATAATACACTGAGCTAGGTCTTTCTTTCGTGATAATATGTGCACAGCATCAACGAAAGTAGCAAATGAAAAGAGTATATCAAGTTGTTCAATTAGGTGATTACACATGCCGAACGATTGCTCCATCATAAACATCATAGCAAAGCGTGAATAGTGTTTATCAATGCATAATTACATATTTGCCTCTAGCAGTCGTCGCCACCTCTCAACTCGCCCAATTCGTTGCTAGGAAACCGCCATGGTTGTCCACTGAACTATGAGGACCAGAGATGTTCAACCCAGTGGGAATAGCACAAAAGTCTTCACGATTGTGAAGTTTCGTGTCCCATCGAAGCAAATTGTATGAATTTATTTGACTTTGTGTCATTTCATCTCGCTATGATGCCGTGTCAATCAACTTACTAGAGTAAGCTTATGGCGGTGCTATGCTACAGTCAGTATGTCATCATACGTACAGACATAAAGGCAAGAAACACAATTAGTGTCTTGGTATGCATGTGTGTATTTTGGTATTGTTAGCCTCAACACTTGTACTTTTGTTTCTCCACTTCTAGACTATAGTCAATGGAAACAGTATTAGTGAATCAGATATGTAATACATTCCATGATATAGAGATGTTGTCGAGGGAATGAACAAAATATGAGCGCAAGCACTATCTACTAACTTGGTTTACTATTATCTATACATCGATCATTCTATTCGAATAAATCATTCAGAACAAATTGTTCAATTACTAATCGAATTACATTCTACATGTTAATTAATGGTCGATTTTATCTATAGGTAGTGCAATGATTGATTCAAATCTTGAGCGTAAGCGTGGTTTTCAATCAGGTGCATTTAAATTTGTGTTCACTTGCCTTGATACTTATAATTATGGTAGCACTCATTGAAATATCGGGTCACAAGCTCGGTCAGTTTGCCATGCTATCAATGCATTCCAATGCCTTGATTTTATATGCCAGTGTTGTTGACTTTGCCAGTAGAGTTAGGTCTTTCGGGGCATAGGAGGGTGTAATACGATGTGATTTATATTATTTTCTCTTTTCACTAAAAATGTACGCACGCTTGAAAATTCCACCATTTGAGACTGCGCACTAATCAAACTTTGGTGGTAGGTATACAAAAAGGTCACGCACGTTCTATTCGAAGTGCCACATATGTTCAAAACCTAGACTCAATTATCTCTTTGAAATGGCTCAATCGTCTGCATTAATTTTGTCTTTTCTAAAATACTCGACCCTTCAGAGATCTCACGATGCTACATTCTGACAGTTCATCGTCAGTTTTAACTCATGTAATGCCTATATTAAATACATACATACATACATACATACATACATACATACATACATACATACATACATACATACATATATACATACATACAGACAGACAGACAGACAGACAGACAGACAGACAGACATACAGACAGACAGACAGACAGACAGACAGACAGACAGACAGACAGACAGACACAGACAGACAGACATTTTCAACAAGTTCAAGGGTTTGGCATTGCACAAACATTAGTATCAGACTAACTGTTCAGTTAATTACGTGAATGCTACTTTATTCATGCCCATACTGTGTATGGAAGAATACCTTTAGAATTTCCGCCGGTATAAATTTACAGTACTCGACCTTTCGACAACTCCGAATTAATATATCTCTATGATAATTTAGTGAAGTAGGTTATCTACTTAAAGAAGTGAAAAAAAATTTGAAATACCCTTAATGCATGACATGAAATTAGATAGAGTAGAGTAGAGTAGAGTAGAGTAGAGTAGAGTAGAGTAGAGTAGAGTCATACTTCATTGACCAAAACGACTGTAAAGTCGAGAAATACTGCAATGTGATGCTGGAGTGGGAAGTACATGTCATTGCAATAAAGATTCAAAATGTCAGATGTGACGACAGTGCCTTAATCTATACATGGCTACTGATTAAAAAAATAAAAATGTACCTAATATTTGGAAGTTTGATCTATGGACTCCTTTGATTCATGTGAGAACGAATGATCTTATCTTTCAAAGAATCAATCATACATCGTGTAATCATGATAGCTAAATTTTGTTATCGTCGTGATAAATTGGTAACCTTGGTTGGGCCTACCTATACATTATCTGATATCATAAACATGGATATCAGCTTTAAGTATCGAATCTTGTCAGAACCAACTGCCATCTGTATATACAAAGCCCACAGGACTACAAGCTTTGGTGTTTCTAGTGGGATTGAAAATGATAAATCTAAGTACTTGTTTATTCATATCTGACAGACAGACAAAGTACAGATAGACAGACAGGCAGACAGACAGACAGACAGACAGACAGACAGACAGACAGACAGACAGACAGACAGACAGACCATACATACATACATACATACATACATACATACATACATACATACATACATACATACATACATACATACATACATACATACATACCACTTACATATCAATTGACATACAACACATAATTACTTGAATTATCAAATATTTGAATATTTCATTAATTGGATTTCACATTCTAGAATTTCCGTGTAACTCATGTTTACAAAATATTTACAAAAACGACCTTGCCCTTGCACGTTTTTAAGTATGTTTAATTGATATTTGTGGTGATATGTACCGGTTTTAGTTTTCAGTATACCTTGAAGACATGAAAATAATCTATTTCATTTGAAATATGGCCTTACATATACTGCGGTAACCGGAGAAAAATAAACTTTACAGCTATGCGTAGCGAGTTTGTTGATTTCTGGAGAAAATATGCATGTTTGCAATAATCTTTGCATTAACACCTAGTTTGTGTACTGGTTAATGCTAACGCATGCCTATGGCATCTGATGATTGTCATTCCTCGTTACTTTGTATGGAGAAAAGGTATTTCTTTAGGTATGGATTTGTTGACGCCCGACATTGGTCACATTACTTGTGAAATGCGTGATTGCAACACATATGCTGTCCCGATCGAAGTAGCAGATTTTAATGAGAGCCATTGGTGAGATTAACGACACAATCCAAGTTATTTGAATAGCTTATTGTCTCGGAAGGTAATTTGATAGTTGCTATCTCAGCATTGTGCGATATTGAATGATGTCGAGCAGCACCCTAAAGTGTAGAAATAAGCTTATTTTAAAGTTCATTGACTATGAGGCGCCCTGTAGTATGGACTCGAAAGGTCATGCTATGCCATGACGTATGGTTGCTTAGAACACCAATGTATACAAATGTCGACGTACCTTACGCTATGGGTGATGTCTTAGAGATCAGGTTCTGCTGCGAGTAATTTCAATCAATATATAAATGGAATGTGTAGTTGCTATCATTTAGCAGACCTAGTTTCAATAAAAGTACTCGGTGGAGTGATATCGCATTTATCTATTGATAACTCTAATCTAGTCAAGGTTATTTTAAGTACACCCAAACAAAACACTGTTGGCAGTGTAAGAATCTATGCCATTCCTTGGCCGTAATACACAGTATTCGATAGAACTGTTAATGTTTATTTTTCCACAGATGACGACAATCTGATAGCTTTCTTACGATATTGAAATATTTAGGCAGAAAATATATGTACATACAATTTTAATTTTTTAATATACGACTCAAGGTAAGTGTATGATTGTGAATTCCTGAAACTAGAAATTACTAACATTTCATAGCTTCTACTGAAACGACGAAAGTAGTAAAACAGAGCGTTTTTTGTCAAGTAGCTAAACTGATGTATACGTTTAACGAGAGATACATATGACAAGAAATCTCACGATTTGCAATTTCTCGTCAATTTAGCTTAATAATCTCATAACATTTAAACGAAAGTCATTAATATGCTTTAATCTTTTAAAACACTTTATCATATATATCATACAGTTCTTTACATTGTACTCAGAACACTCTCAGACTGTGGTTTTACTAAATAGTTTAAAAGGTGATATTCACTCTCGTTAGTTGGGTGGCTATATACAAAAAGATTCTTCACCCGAATCATCAACGATTTCAACTTAGATAACAATTACTCTGTTTCGTGAATTCTTTCCCATACGATGTAAGAAAGGCGACAGAATTACTGTCGGTTTAAGCTTTCAGTTACACTATGATGTTTGTATGCGACGGTGTTATGTACTATATTTATCGCTATGTTAGTCATTCTAATTGCAGACACATTGGCTGGGTGAGTAAATTGGCGAGATGGCTGGCTGGCTGGCTAGCTAGTTGGTTGACTGACTGGTTGATTAGTTGTTGTCTGGTAACTCGTCAAGTAAAATTCCTCAAGTAAAACCTCCTTGGAGTCTTTAAAAATACCAAGGCTATGTAGGCCTAATGTAGATATGTTAATAAAAATTGAAATGTAGAAACACAGATTGAAGAAGTTGTTAATTTCGAGCCATTATATATCATTCCGCTATATTTTCCATCGTTAAACCATGGAGAATTCGATAGACGAGTAGTGACAAAACCCTATGTCTCAAGTATTTTCCGGATGAATCAAAAAGATTATTCAGAGATGATAGCTTCGCAAATATAATTTATACAATCTCGAAACAAAAATGCGATTTTGAACATTTTGATTCACATTTTGAAGACCGCAGAACTAGTGACGTAGACGCGAGTTGTGGTGACCTAGAATGACAAGGTACATCCAGATCCCCACTTTTTCGAACATATTCAAAATAGCTTGCGTGTACAGAATGTGTAGAATTGTGATTATCGTTCTTGCACCAATGTTCGTCACCAGAGATCACAGCTGCGGGTGTTAGATTATTTCTGACAACATTGATGCCGTGTTTATTAATTGGTATGCATTTGAATTATAAATCCTGATTGTTAAGAGTAGTATGCCATTGTTAATAGCATGTGACAGCTGAAGGGTATAGTCCAGGCATTTACGAATTAGCGGTCAAAGCGAATAAGATACAACAGTAGTTATATTATCTCGTGGTATTAATAGTATATTTTGATACATTTTCACGCATCAAATTGTAGTCATGGATTCAGGGTAGGTGAACAAGCATAAAAAATATATTTCGAATTGTAACGGTTTTTAGATACAGTACATAAAATATTATTTAGCTAATTACTTGCACTCGCTATTGTTTATGAACAAAAAAGGTATGTTCGGTTGTCACGTGTTTTCAATGGTAATATTTCGACACATAGGTGTCTGTTAATTATTGTTATAATTTCTACAGCACGTACAAGAAGTCATTTTATTTAGGAATCTGCAATTTACTAATTGATAACACGAACTTTCATACACAGATATGATTATATTGAAACAATCGATGTACGAATTATATCTCGAAGTACATAAAAAAACGTTTCCTTTATGTATATTGTAGTTTAGAACAGTACTTCCCCAAGTTGCCTGTAAGCAGACAGTCGTTGTCGTTTTACAAGTGTATACATAATTTAGACCTTACTCAATATGCTCAACGAATATGGTAATGTTTTTTTTTCGATCGGTATAAGCATGATACTTTTAATATACATTCAAATCGAAGCGTTTAAATTCTTAGTATTCATCGACTACACTTATTGTAAGTTCTGAAATTTCCGAATATCGGTTACAAAGAAAAATTGTTAGAGTGGCAGAATAATAAAGAGTGACAATAAATAAACATGTAACCTTCACATTTCAAATCGTTGTCCTGCACTGTCATCTGCTGATATGTCCAATGAGCAGTAAGTAATAAGCCGGTTTCAAACATAACCGCGAGGTAAAAGCAGACTTCAATCGGAGTTGTATTCCAACTCAATGAGTATATGCTTATCCTGCCCACTCGTCAATATTTAAGCTTATTCCTTCCATTTACTAGGTGTTTTCAAGATTTACCGTTAGAATTTTTTTCAAGCTGATATAAATTATTACAACTTATTTAAACATTGAATGGCATTCACTCACAATATCGTTCAAATTTACAGAAAGGAAAGTTACATTTAAATGCCTAAGAAAAGTTACAAAGAATATATGGTGGTGACGTTGTTTTAATACAACTAACTAGACTTGTTCAATTATATCAATTTATTGAAAGAAGGGCACAAGTTTGGTAGCAAGTTATAAGAATGCCATTGCACCACATTGCTGTTGATGTAAAGTATAGTACAGTATTTAGCATACATATTCTCTATGACAAGTTGTTTTTCTTTGGTATGTGTTGTTGGCTGGTGGTCAAGTGTTGTTTCTATAAGCTTACCATGTCAGAGTCGAAATCATAAACAAGCATTGTCTACTGAATACCCAAGTGAATACCAAATGGCGCTATGGTGAAAACATTTCTAGCTTTCATTCCTCGCCATATGGATGGGATGTTTGTTTATTTAGATGTTTGCCGTGGAGAGTTTCGCATAGGCAAAAAAAAAACAATACTATGTTATCAAATTGTTCAATTCTTCAAAACGTTACTTCTGACACAAATCTATTAATTCGCGGGAACGCATTTGGTCAAACAAGTACCAATTAATTATTTTTTTAAGAATACAAACTTAAGCTGTTAGCATCTTACATGGAAGGCAGACTTGTAACTTGGATTCTAAAATGACTTAATATTGATATTACGTTGAGCTCTTTTTAAAACGTTTGTATGTGACCCCTCATTTTTCTCATTGATCTGAGATGTGATATAGGTTTCAGTTTTCAGGAACAAAGTAACAAAAGAAGTTTAAACTATTTTGTGCATATCACGTTAGAAGAATGAAGAACTTATCAGTTCTGTTGCTAAAAATGAGTATTATGAAATCATGAATATAGAAAGACATATATCTTTGCCTAATGACCAAAGCAGATGAGTGGGTCTGATATAGTAATCTCCTAGAAGCACTTGATCAACTTAGTTTCCCGATCACTAACACATTCAGGAAATTTAACAATCTTGCACATTTTCAGAATGTCGTCGACTCATCTTACAATCTATCTATTGACAGATCAATCTCGATTTCAAAACCCTTTGCCAGTTCCATTGATTGCAATAAAGTATTGGATTATGCTTGAACGCACAGAATCCATTACATCGAAGAACTTTACTCCAAATGTCAAGTGATTATTCTGGGAATCAATAGTGCGAGGTACACTATGAACCATCTTGTACAAAATGTTGTATCGGATAATTGTATAGTTCGATCTCATTGAAATGACCGACCTTCAAGTAAGGATAATTCACTTGTCACGACTACTTTTACAAGCTTCGATGGGACCATTTTCGTCTATATAGCTTACTACAAAAGTCACCTGCAGTAGTTAGTAACATGCCCTCTGGTGTATAAGCATTTATTGGGAATATATAGGAGATTTAAACCGTGTGTTATCTCTCCTCTTGACTAAGGCTTCACATGTAATAGTAATATATGATCAGACCTGGCTTTTCTTTTATAACACTTGCATACTTGATTCTTAGGAATACTACTCTAGCCGGCATTGCATTGAGTAATCAAGATTTTAAAAAAACTACATTTGCGGTCACCTCGGATAATTCCCATATATCATTTTACACAAAATTTGTATTTTTCTTCATCGTAATCTTCAGCTATATTGAAGATCCGCATATTAGTCATACTAACCCTTGTAAATCCATAACAATGGGAGCATTTTGACTTGCGAAGGTCATCTTCTCTTGTGCATATCAAACATTTACACACAAGAAGATGGTTAGACATAACCATTTAGTATGTTACTTTGTCTTACACACATTTAAGATGGCAGCCTACATTTCTCAACAACTGATTATCCATGTCGGATACAGGTTTCCCTCTGATGGTTTCAGCACATATATTACGGATCCATCTGCAGAGTCAGTTAAATTTAGGTAAAAATGTACACATTTTGATCAGCAGTGAACTATATATCACTTAAGCCTAAAGTCGTTCTGAATGTTATTAGTCAAAGGATATGCATCAATGATTAAATAATTCAAACAATGGGTCCATTTCCTTGTAGAATTTACTAGATTCTCGAGGCTGTTAAAATAACGGGCTATCTTCGGTAAAACCTCTAATCAATATCTAATAAGCTAAATGCACTTTCTCTTCATGTAATGGACATGGAAAAGTCGCCGTGAACGGGTTGTCAAAGCTTTAATCTAGAAAAAACGTACCTCTTAATATTGTGTTTTGTTTATTTGAATAATTTCACTATATTACTGTGACATAATGTGTGAGAACATGAAGTTATTTTCAGTGCATGCTTGATTATCTGAACTTTAAATCTATTAAACGTTTCTTAAATTAGGTATAAATTAATATGTCATTAAAACCTTTAGACACTAATCCTAATGAGAGAATTTAACCACTGTACGAGGTTAACAACACGCATGCTTAGGTAATTGGGATGATTTATACAAGAATGTAAAGAAATCTTGATATTATTAGCATGGAAAATGCAGAGTTCCCCTCCTATCCAAGTGTTCAGAATATTTTCATGAATGTAACATTTTTTGTGCTGGTACTTCAACTCAGTATTTTGTCAATTATATCAATTTTATTATTTCATTAGTTTAACATGTGTATGACATATCTTTGACACGTAAAAGAAACCAAATAAACACTCAAATTGGATATTCCGAAACAACCTCAAAATGATGAAATGGTTTCTTAAGAGAGAAGCACCGATCATGGTCGCAGCTGTACCTTGCAAGAAAAGTAGAGTTTGTATAGATAGCCACACGGATAATGTTTTCACTTGCCTAGGTCTGTTACACAATGTAAAACGAGTTTTCCCATGGTGATTTCTAGTTTTATCACCGGGAATGACATATTGTAATTTTACCCTACATACCCATGACAATGTGAAGCTGTGGGGATTATTGAGATAATGGTTAATGCCTGGAAGTTTTCTGCTGCATTAAAAGATTTAGAGAATGCCATAAAAGAAGTAACTACACTGTCTTGTATGTTTTAATCGTTCTTTTGCAAAAGTCATGAAATGTTAATTCGGCCATATCATTATATATTCATTTCCCGTAAAGAGTGAATATTTTACTATTAATCTTTTATATCTATTGATTCGATTTCATGTCGATGTGACCTTCATTAGTGAATAAACGTTGTTCTCAAATTGCACGGTGATAAACTGACATGTTTACGGTGGTAAGTTTTAACAATCTCCGCAGTGATCACAGTAATCGTCGTTGTTGTGAACATCTTTGAGTATCATATAACTCGAATAAAAAGTCGGTATTGTTTGGTCTTTGTTATCTGATCGATATGATCAACATCTTGAATCTCGTCGCTCTAGTGAGTACGTGACGGTTGATGAAACTGGTGTGACGTGTGATGCTTCATCCACGGTTCTGATAAATGGAATGCGACGATTTATTATCCTTGTCTTCGATCACGCATGACAAGAGAATTGTCTTAATTAGAATACCAAATCAAGAGGTTATGTACACTAATATAATTCTTTCGATTACCAATAGTTTTTTAATAAGACGCTTTTTTATTTTCGTCTACAGTCACCTCCTTCGACGGTGTAAAAGCGGTAAAAAGTCTCAATTTTCGTCAATATGTTAAAGAGACACAAGCTGAGTTTATACTCCTGGGTGTGTAACGTTTGCTACATACCTAATTGTACTCTCAGTATTCTACTTACTGAAGCGTATTTGACTTGTAATTGACTGAACTCTCAAACCTGGTTTTAAAGCATGATTAATAAGCAATCCGATGACGTAATTTTTACACGTACAAGAAAGTGTCATCGAAATTCCTACTATGCAAATTTAATATCATATAAGGCATGCATCGTTTAAATCTATATTGATGTTTAAAGTACTGTCTCATGAAAAAAAAACTTTTAAACTTGATTGTCACCGAGTGTACAGTTCTATTAACAATATTGATAAACGCAGGTAATTTGGGAATATACTTGGGATTCACTAACTGATGATTAAACATGCTGGCAAGGCGAAATACCACACGTATTGTATGAAAAAAAATCATTCTGTTCGACCAGTTCGTGAACTGTCGAGCAGGATTTCCATTGAAATACCTATTTGTTGTACGTGTACAAGTAGATGTGAAGTGAATAGACGATGTTAATTCGCCGTTTCTATTCTATCCTTATAATGAATTTACTGCTCGTATGGAAATCTGAATAGTGACTTTTGAAAGTAAGTCTTATTACACAATGAATGATGGCTAGCATTCATTTATTCGTGGGCAAAGAGGTTGGTGTAGATTAACTCTAAGCCTTGATCTAGAATTGAATTTAATCATAATTCTCTGTTCGCCTTCCGACTGATTATTTCCAACCATGCTAAGATCCCTGTACACTTACATATACCAGACTGGCTGACAGCTAATTCCCAATGTATTAAAAGGCTGACTTGGATTCAGAATACTAGCCAGTATTGCGTCACATCAGTGGGCATGGAAAGAAAACGATGTAAAAACGTTCCAATTGAGTTATATTTCAAAGGGTCGTCTTATTTTCATCTTACAACACACTAAGGAAATCACTGTAAATGCTTCATGCGCGTGGCTCGCATAGAAATAAGCGTTATTTTGTAGAGAGATTAGCCATGCACGAAAACTAACATCTTTATTTGCAATGCAAGCCAAACTACTTCTTTAACATTGATGTGATAACCACTGATAAGTCACGATATAGTCCAACGAAGATGAATTAAATTATATTTGTGCACAAGAATAGTGAGAATGTCACATTGTGAGTGGGTGTTCATCCATACAATACATTTAATACAAGAACATGAAAAGACAACTGTTAGTTAAAATAACACGTGACAATAACTCACTGCAAGGTTCACACTTACACAATTACCTTATATTGTCGTGGAAGGCATTTAACCATTTTGTGCTTCAAATTGGTTTAACAGACTGAGATGAAAAACATATTACCCTATGTAGCAAGAATAGCTACATTTACACATGTGTATCTCAAATCAATGTCAACCGTGTGTTCTGCATGTCAAATAGCTCTACGCTGTGTAACATTGCGTAACCATGTATTGATATTGCTCCTTATTCCCTTACCTTCGAAAATCTTTCATTAAGTAATCTTAACATTTCATCATAAACCTCACAAATATGTGTATCTGCAATGTATATATTCACTTGCTTCATATTGCTTCAAGTTGACATTCATAGTATATTATGATTAACTTTTTCAATTAAAATAAACTTTTGATTAAATTTCTCCGTGCAAAATCAACGAGTCACTTTATTAGTATTTTATTATTTCAGTATAGGATATTCATCAGAGTTACAATGTACTTAAAGCTGCTGACACGATAACCATCAAAGGATGGCAATTTAATCAGTCCCAATAAAAACACGTTAGCAGCTGTTGGCAGAGTTTACTTTGTTAACAAGGTACCTTCTTCTAAAAACAGAGAGTTGTTGATTTCTTTGCTTCAGGTCTAGCGTATAAAATTTTCACTTCTTTAGGAATCAGCTGTGCCTTAGACTCCCGAAACAAGAAGGCGCGCACCTTTACGATTTGCTGAACGACACCCAGTGTGAGTATATTGTATGGAGATGCAGTAACTTACTAGAAGTATATTATATTGAGATAGAAATAACTCTATATGGGGTACGTAAACGGACGTGCTAAAGCTATGATTAGGTTAATGCCATCACGAGTAGTTTAGTTTATGTCTGACGTATCTCTATTCAAGTAAATCTTAATATAGGATATGCTACTGGGCATAAATTCAAAGGTCACTTGGAATAGATAAATATAAGTACCATGGCATTGGTCAGTGTACTTTATTGTGTGTGTCAATCTTTACGTAACGATGTGTTTGTGAATACGGACTGGTAGGTTTCCTGAGTTTCAACATACTGAAATAATATTATCATGGGTGATTTAACATTTGTTAATGGATGGATACCCGGGAGTGATAGAAGGGACATTTCAATTTCATGTAAGACACGCCATTCATTGAATTGAATTGAGTTAGAACTAATACTAGGTCGTATATTAGATTAAGGTAGATGACTTTAATCCAATATAAAGTTTGCAATATCGTAACATCAAAACCACCAAGTTCTTCCAGTGATGGGTTTTATTTGATCTGACATTTTAAATCCGCAATCTAGCTGTAAAGCCAATGTCATAGTATGTATACACAAACGTTAAACTTGACTGTTGTGTCTGGAAACGCGTTGGAAATGTATTCTAAGGTTCCAAGATTCATGATCAAAAGTAGTTCTTTATACAACAGAAAGAAAGACCTTCACCTCAGAGGTTAACTTCGCAGGTCAATTCGTGTTACTTGTGAAAACCTTAGCTGACCTTTATCGACGATATTACTGAGGAGTCAGGGTGTCAGAGAGAGAGAAAATTCCTCATGCATTTTGTCGCCGATATGTCATATGAGTGTTATCAAATTAGTAGCCCCACCTACTCATGTAAATATGAATCGTACCTGGGTATTGCAAAATTCAAAATATGTTAATATTTTCCTACAGAGATGTTTATAGAGCCTTTCTGGTAACAAGACAAAAATATACAATAAGCTGACAGTTGCAATTACAGGATGGTAGATAAACACAATCACTTTTTCAGACAATCATGGAGTTGAGAAATACTTCTGTACGTCAGAGTTAAGACACAAATATGAATTACTTAAACATTCAGAAAGCTTATAAAGTATTCAACAAATGTGTTTCTAAGTATGGCATTTTAGACAGGACAATCTAGCCTTTCGAGCGTCATAAGTGGCAATGTTATTTCTTGTTTCGATTATTACTTAATATAAATAGGGCTAGGAGCCTAGCAATGGACCCTAGCATGACCGAAGTTAATAACCAAGTAAAGCTATCAAGGTAGAGAGATTAAACTATTCCCAACGGATACTCCAGCCGATAACAAAGTAGATTACAAAAAGCTTACTCTAATGGACTTACATGAACCAGAGCCAAACGAGATATTTCGTTACATCGTTCCCTCACCTTTTAAATGGATGGTTCGACTTTATTTGTGACAGATTTCAAATACTATCAACAAAACTTAATGTCGACACGTCTGATAATATTGAGGTGAACGCTAATGAATGACCTCAAATATGTACTGTTCTTAAATTATAGGTTTTATCATTATAGGTTTTATCTTGTTGTTCTTCCGTAAGGCAGGGTTATGTTGTAACCTTGGCTGGCTGTCTCTCTGTCTCTCCGTCTCTCTCTCTCTCTCTCTCTCTCTCTCTCTCTCTCTCTCTCTCTCTCTCTCTCTCTCTCTCTCTCTCTCTCTCTCTCTCTCTCTCCGTCTCTCTCTCTCTCTCTCTCTCTCTCTCTCTCTCTCTCTCTCTCTCTCTCTCTCTCTCTCTCTCTCTCTCACTCTGTCTCTGTCTCTGTGGACACGATATATTTAAAACTTTTGCATCAATTCTGATTGAACTTGGTACACATATTTCTCAGGTATATAGCAAAACTTATTAGGATTAATTTTGGTAAACATACTTAGTCTATTAATATTATTGAGTAATTTGCATAAATAATGATTTTCGGCTATAAATAAGCCATATAATCTGTTAACACACATTTATAATGACAAAGCACATATGTCCAACAAAGAGTACTGAAGTGCCGCTTGATTTGAATAAGCATTTGAATAAATTTAGATTTTTTGTTTCATTGATTCGCTAGTGGTACAATCATGTTACCTGACTTCAAGTAATATGCCAAGCGGGTTAACATTTCTGACGCTGATGATAACAGACAAACAGACAGACTGATAACCCGAGATCCAAACAGGGAAAATGTATTGAAAAAGGCAAGTCGTCAAAAGTAATTTTAGGCAACAAATTTGTTTGACGTACATTTCTGTTGAATATTTCATCTCACTCTGAGAATTAATAATAACTGTCGTATTAAAGATAATGATAGATAGAGGATGAGTGACGATGCATATAATGTTTGTCATTACAAGATTTGATATAATACACTTTGCAATGTTACTATAACAACGGCACAAACGGTGATGTCAACATTGGCTTAAAGTGTGACATTTAATCCTGAAGTCCCTTGATATTTGATTTTATTTGGGTTCTTTAAATGACATTTGCAATAAATTGATATTGCATATGTCGAGCTGACAGATTTGTTCCCAATTCTAAACACGTAATTCATAATATTCCGCAAAAAATAGATTATCATTGTTATCAGCTGCAATTTCTTAATGAAATCGACTAAGAAGCTGTTAGATTGAATTTTTGGAAAAATCTCGCCACATAGAGGTATGTCGACGCAACATGTCAAGCCGTAACGTAGGCATCAAACATTTTATAAATTTTATCATATATTTTCATTTTCATTTTAGTCTCAAGCTTATATATATATATATATATATATATATATATATATATATATATATATATATATATATATATATACATATATATATATATATATATATATATACACACACACATATATATATATATATATATATATATATATATATATATATATATATATATATATATATATATATATATATATATATATATATATATATATATGGGGGTTTTGTCAGACCGGTAGACAGGCTGTGAAATTCTGATACCTTAATGCATTAATCCGTATAGTATTATAATTACGGATTATCAGAAGCGGGTTACAGGTCAGGTGTTAAATATGTATTATATATATAAGCAGTTGAAGGGCATGTAATAAGCTAGTCGTACAGCTACAGGACCACATACTTTACATAACTTGCGCTAATAAACATGATGGCCAATATTACACTACATAATCCTGGTGTTTTCAAACATTGTCGAAATTTCGTCATGATGTCGAAAATCGCAAAAAGGATTTTCCATCCTGGCGCCTCAAAAGTCGTTTATCATGAATTTTCGACAGTCGTCGCTCCACATTTTCCATGTGGATATAATACTGTCAAACAAGAAAACTCCAACGTGACGGCTTTCAGCAAAGGTCACTGAATACTACCAACCTGCAAACATGGTGCATTTCAACTGTCGGCTTAATTAAAGTTTTGTAATTTCCATAACCTCTATTTGCAATCCAACTCCAAGTAAATATAACGATTATTTTCAATTTAAAGTATCGTATCATCAATGACAACCATATCAAGTCTTATGTTTGGACAATCGATACACCGAACCTAATTAAAATACCGCTATCAATTAGAGATTAATCTATTCTATAAATATGCAGCTATTCTCATCGCGAAAAAACAAATCTCCGCAATATTTTACGTGATTAAAAGGAATTATATGTTCAGACATATATTAACTTTTTGCATCAAACTGTTCTTAGACTATTAGTAGAAATGAAATTTCTTTCGATGTATGTCTTTCAAATATACTAATTCTTCTCACGTATTGGATGTACAATTATGCATTGATTATACTTTAAGTAACACTAAGAGATTCCAAAGAGAATATTTACGTCAATCACTAAAGCTGAAGGTCGATTTGAATCATCACATAGAGATCAAATCATACGCAAAACCATAACGTTTCTAATTTCGAAATCATTAGTGCCACACACATCTTTGATCTTCAAACTGGTGTTAACAAAATGTCATTTTTACTTGCTGTCAAACAATTATTATATCTGTGAATACATCGATATTAGACATTCTGCAGTTTTTATAGCGAACAGAACTCAGTGCTTTTGAAAATAGTCCTATATATTGGATGCGGTGGTCTGTAATATTGACCAATTTGCTTTTAATACTCTAAACTAAAATAGTTTTATCTGATAAAGATGTATCTGTGTGGTCTCTACCCCTTAAAGAGTAAAAGCCACCGAAGATAACCAAAACCGATTTTAAGAACGGAAAGAAAAAAGCGGCACTCACTTGACTGTACACGTATATGTTTCAACTATGTAATGAGATATATGTTCTCGTAATCATTGATGTTGTGCACACTTCAATACGAAGTTGCATATGGAGCCAACCGACATTTTTTCCTTATAATCGACTTCCATTTATGTAAGGAATTCGTATCCCTAAAGTATTCCTGCAAATAAATAATCAAATATTGGACAGAATGTCGACTGGAAATTGTGAATTGTTTTGACAATTGCACAGAGTTTTTAGCCGAATAGACTTACATATTAAACAGTATCAGAGCATGACAGCATTGGGAAATGGGTCATTACAATTCCGTATTTCAATGTCAAAGTGAATGCAATTACTTTAATTTGACATACTGATGTTTATTATAGCACATTACATACATACATACATACATACATACATACATACATACATACATACATACATACACACACACACACATACACACATACATACACACACACATACATACATACATACATACATACATACATACATACATACATACATACATACATACATACATACATATGAATCATAATTCAATTTCAAAATACGTCGGGAGGTGACACTGAACTACATTGGATTTGTCACATTTCCAATTATTTTATTCGTGTAGGTATATACTTCTGCTCTGAATTATAACCTCGTCTTTGAGCCTATGCTTCAAAATAGTTAATGATAAGTAACTCGCTGTAGTTAGAATTCCCCATTGAACGTTGATGCCCAAAAGCGCTTCAATCCGAAGTTCCTTGACATTATGACGTAGTGTGGAATCAAATTTATTTCCCTGGTACTCGTTATTTCAAGACACTTTCTTAATTATTTCCACTGCCATATGTAATTCTTTCACATTGCTTGTCACAGTCAAAATTAATCACACACCAATGAACAATTCACATTGTTTAATAGTAAGTGCTGATTCTAATGAACACATATTAAGCAAGGTTCTATAGTTCATTTAGATCGTGTCGTCGGATTACCTTTTAATCATGATGGTGATTTCTACTTGACACTGACATCATTACGACTAATAGAATTATCTCTCAACATTCCAATTGTAAAGGCATTTGACATGGGAAGCAGGTCTGGGGTATATAGACACGCCATCAACTCTATTCAAATGATAAATAGGAAACGGAGCATTACACTCCAATTGTCAAACACATAGAGATGCAGCTTCGATGAACGTGGACAATTTGTAATGTATTGATTGCGAATTGAAACATGGTTGGTAAGTTTTAGATTTAATTGACAAATGAGTCACCAGGTGGTCTTTAAAAAACTATTATGTGTTGTTGTTAGCAAGAAACCGTCTCTGGGTGAATGAGTTAGGTCGTTTAATTGTTCTCGGCATCACTCATAGAAACCTTCCATTCTCTTCTATCATTTTACGGTATGTAGATTTTGAACTGACCTTGTTTGTGTTGGATTACTCATTGGGTAAACCTTGGCGAATATACCTTATTATTTTCTTAGCAGTTGATATACATATATTCAGTCGATACAATATTCCATAGCACAGGATACCTTGACGTGGAGGATGTGTATTCCTTAGCTTAATCCCATCATCCCATTACACAATAGTTACTGTCCAATAGCTGAGAGGGCTCCAGGTGACAATTAGTCACATAGAAATTGCGAGGAAGTGGCTGTTTCCCCCAAGGCAGCGAATCTGTCTCGCTGTCACAAGGGGAATTAATTGGGGCCCTAATACAACTATGGTAATGTTCAAGTGATTTGTATGTCACTCTAGCATATCCAGTACACTACATCATCGACGAGAGATTATTTTTATCTTCCGTATTTGAAAGTTAAATAATACGTTTGTGTGTGTGTGTGTGTGTATGTACATGCGTGCATGTGTGTGTATGTATGTATGTATGAATGTGTGTGTCTGTCTGTGTGTGTATGTGTGTGTGTGTGTGTGTGTGTGTGTGTGTGAATGTGTCTGGCTGTGGACACGATATGTCAAAATCTACAGCATCAATGTAACTCTTGTTGCAAGTCTTTCTTATGTCAATCCCAAAAGGTGGTTAGCATTTGGTAAATGACCAATAAATATAGAGAAGTAATTTGCATAATTAATGATTTTCAGAATATGTTGTATAGTTAACGATTTTTGTAATTTGGCAATATCTTAAGTATTAAGTATCTCAGTATATTATACATACATACATACATACATACATACATACATACATACATACATACATACATACATACATACATACATACATACATACATGCATACATGCATGCATGCATGCATGCATGCATGCATACATACATACATACATACATACATACATACATACATACATACATACATACATATACACACATGATATGTGTATGTGTCTTGAACATTTTTATCTATTTAATTATTCAAAATCTCAATATACGCATTGCGTATTCTACATCAGTTACATATCATATGTAGTGTACTGTTATTCAAAGTAAGATGCTAAGATTGTAAAGTACTGCAGAGGATTTAAGATATCAGCAAAGTATACAGCAATTAATATTAAATAACACAATTAATTTTTGATCGATATAAACATAGCATATCAGAACATAGCATATTTGTAATGTGACATGGGAGATATTATTCAATCATGCATTTCGCAATTATCGTTAGTGTAATGATAATATATATCTGGTGAGTGCTACTTCCTATTACATCTTGGGTATTATTTTAAGAATAATTTTCTATCAAGTGTTACTGACTGTGCAACGAGAACTCTCAATACATATATATCATAAGTGTTTGTGCAGTTTGAATTATGTCCTGTTCACTTAATACTCCCCGTTTTTACCAGTTAATTTGTGGATAGTATCGGTTGTCTCGTCAGTTCTATATTAATAGTTCTGGAACGTTTGATTTATTGAAGTCCCACAGTTATTTGTTTGCATCACTGACTGTAATTCATCGACACAATTGGTCCACAGTATGAATAATTCTAGGGATTTGACCTAAAATATTGTAGCACATTTTCTCTGTACAGCAACCATTTCAGGAATTTCTCTTCGAATTTCTCTATTCATTTACTTTAATATAGTTTGGCCTTTTACGCTTCAGCTAAGGAAATCATGTTATATGATATGGCACTTCTTTTAATTTGAACCAAATACCACATGCTACATTAAGTTTATATTGTTCTCAATTCTCAGGTGTTTACATGATATACATGTTCTTTTACATGGCCATAACTTACTGGTGTAGTTATTATTACTGTATGATAATGACAGAACCCATACACGAGGGCTTGCGGCGTTGCGATATTTTTACGAGCATTGATAATATGTTATACACTTGAATGGTGTTTGTATGTATTGCATTAATAAAGATTTTAGAGGTAAATAGGCAAAATGTGTATTTATAGGACAAATATGGGCTCCGTTTTGTCATAAGGGTCAAGATTGCAAAATTATGTGACATGCTTATGTACCCTACAGTGAGTAACATTTGTGCCAGATTTGGTTGAAATTGAGTTTTGGGTGTCTGAGATAAAGCTGTCTAGGGACGGACGCACAGGTGGACCAACGGACGAACGAATGGACATGGGTTATCCCTAAAGTCCCTCCGGGCTGTGTCCTTCATGTGGAACAGTGCACACTCATTGCTAACGGGTTATGCAAGGGAATCTCACCCTATACCTATCCCAAACCACAAACCTACTTTGGGTACATGCTTGCAAAGGTGTACCAGGTTAGAAGCTTGTTTAATGTAAACAATCTCGAATTCGGGATGAAAGCTTATCAAAACGTGTTTTTTTTTTACTTTCAAGGAATTTAAGTAAAATACTTTTTCGCGTTTAAACAGGCTCATTTTAATTAAAACATCCAGTTTTAACGGAAATGGCCAATTATGATAAGGGAAATCAACATGTTCAACTGTCGACAACACAACGACCACGCAAATTAAAACTACAGTAATGACAATTGATACCACCACACCGATGGGTATCGAATGTATCGAATGTGTAACCTTTCGGGATGACGAGGTCAACAAGAATGTCAACTTGACAGACACGGGGCACACTTTCATCCTAATTACCAATTTGAGCTCTTCCCAAAATTACACAAAAATGTACTCCAACAAAAACATCCCTTTGATCTGGTGGACTATCTATAATATAGCAGTGCTGAAGGCATTCCAGAGACATATATAGTAGCTATCAGTAAAGGTTAGTTTAAACCGACAACCAAAACGTGTCTCTCTTTTATGTTATTTCAATTCAGAACTGATTAGCATCAAGACTGCATAGTTTCCCTTATATAAAGCCTCTTGACTGGTAATTCTGAGAATAACGTTAACCATTATGAAAGCAATACTGCAAATATCAAATATTCAATTTTCAAGTTCGTCATTACTAACAACTTAAATATATAGAGAGAACACATAGAGCTATGTCAAGTACAACAGTGGGTGGGCTTCGTCAGTCTTTCTACAGTATTACATACCATGTACCAATGCAGGAAGCTAAACTTCACAATAACTACGTTTGATGAAAGAATCTATATCCCACTGAGTTCTCTTATGTGTCCTTCAACAATGGAGAATGTATCGTTAATGGGGTTAGGAGGTCTCGCGTCATGTATATGTATTATAAGTAAACTGCAATATAAACACTAACGACTTACACGTAAATGGAACACTATGAACATCTTACATTTGGGATTGTGAATAAATTGCAAACGAGGGTGTGCTTCGGGGCATGGGACAACCTTTCTGATTCAACTAATTGTAAATCACTATATGTTATTCATGCTTTAGAGGGTTATATCAGTATTTTGTGACATCACTTTGAAGATGATGGGAATTTTTCAAGCATAAACATTTTTAAAACAACTTTATTGTTACCTCGTGTACATGGGTCATTCTCTTTGTTGTCAATACAGGAGTCGAGTTAGTCAATTAAACCCCAATATACGGTCAAGAACAAATTTATAAGGTGTGGTTAGCACGACACCACCACCCCCGTTCCACCCCCACCCCACCCCACCCCGATATACATCGCTTTACCACATCATACATATTTGAAAATATGCATATACATATATGTATCACCTGAAAGTGGTGAACGTGATCCGAATCACTACAAAACATAGTTCCTAGGTTTTCTGATAGATGCCGCCAATTCTACTGTACAATGTTGAGAGGTTTATTTAGTTTAATACAAGTATTATTTTGTCAGTAAGTTGATTTCAATCAAAATGCAACAATGTATTATATACTCAATACCATGAGTCTGATCACGTGGTGACGTAGAGGTTAAGATGAACATAACATTTCCAACTGCATTTACTTTCTCTTTACAATGGATTCGTATGAACGCAATCTATTTTAACAAAACCCTTCCAGTCGCGCTTTTATTGATTTTATACAAAGACAATGTTTAATTATTAGGCACAACTGCTGCTAAATATCACTTAAGCTACTAATTTTACTATATACAAATGTAATTCATTTGACACTCTTTGTGATATGTTTATTTTATCTCCATGCTCTATAACCATGTCAACATCATTTACTGTGATAGGAAATGCACACACACGAAAGACAATGATGCTGGTATGCCAGGAATAGTAATCACACAGTTTAAACACTTTATTATACAATCGTAATCAATGCTGCCCACAGTATCAGATCACAGCAGCGCTTGTTTAATCTGCTGTTTCCATTCAAATATGCTATTATTTGTACTCCTTACAACATAATCTGGATTATTGAACTTTGACATTCACACTATCACTCAGTTGTAACACGATCATCATCAAATCATAGATATAAACACCGTGAGATTGAATTGCATAATAATGATGTCATTAACATATTACCATCTAAAGGACGCCGCCAGCGTTACACCTGTGTGATGATAATCCTCTTTAGATATTTACACAGAATAGAAGTAACCATCTCTTTCCTATCATCACTTTCATTTCTTTACATTCATCATTAGCCTTTGTCGTATCATTTCACCACCTCCATAAACTTTCACTTATACCTTTCCTCTTTCCTTTTATCTATCTCAATGTGCCCTGCTCCCCTAGTGACGACCCCTCCCCCTTCTTCCTCCTGCTATTCCTCCTACTCCTACTCCTCCTCCCTCCCCTCCTTTTCTTCCACGTCCACCATACCTCTCATCTCCCTCCCGATCGACTTTTTCTAAAATATATATATTACACTTATCAAGCTTATTGTCTGTTTAATTCAACGAAATATGATCTCATTATAGCACAGGTATGTTGTAACAAGTATTGTCTTGTAAGGTCCATGTGGGAACTGTTGTGTACATATGAAGCAATGCACTTTGATCGGTTTGTTTATATCCGTATGATATTATTTATCTTCCTTTTGTATGTCATATTACTAAAGTAATATATACTTGATCATTTAGGGATTTCTGGCACCGCAGACCACAATCGCCTTCGAAAGCATTTATTTGAAGAGGGGACTTACGATCGAACGGTTCGACCTGTGTATAACAGCTCCACTGTTACGACCCTAGAATTACAATATTTCCTGTCACAGGTCTTAGACGTGGTAAGTGTATTTGTACAACATCAAAATATTCAAGCTTACTTGTATGGTAGCTAAGAGGGTGTGGATAACGTGAGTGTCACTGATTCATGTAGGGAATTGCACCTGCCAAGCTGAATGATCAGAAGATAGCAATAAAAGTAATTAATAGACGCCGTTGGTCTGGAAGTTACAATTGCCTTGTAGCAAGATTAAGGCCGTGACAGGCTATTCATTAGAGAATAGGTTGCCTTATTTTGTCACGTCGCATTGAATTACCTATATTGAAAACACAGAAGTCATCAAGACTGCTAGAAATAGGAACAGAGTCTGACAGAACCCCATAGGTTTTTACCACAGTGTTCTATTTTTATTGATTGCTAAATAGGCCGGAGGCAGATAACTATGCTGCCAGAATGGACGTTATTGCAGCAATGTCGAAAAGACTAACCTCAACACGTTTTTACACTCTTATGTAGGTTTGAGTGATAAATGCATTATGTCTTGTGAGGTAGACAAAGGTTTATCTTAAAGAAGATACTTGGAATGTAAACTATAGATAGATTTAAAATGGTTATTGTTGAGAGACGTCATTTTAACTGCATGTACATAAGCATCACTATAATTCCATCGTATTTGCCATGAACTGTCATTTAAACACGAATGCCCTTCTTTGATGACGTAATTATTTGACCTCCCGGATATATTTTCTTGTAACATTTGACAGCACTTTACCTATCGAAAAAATTGGCATATGTCATCATACATGTTACACTGAATAGCATAAAAACCCTTTTGATTTTAAAATATGGAATTTCCATAACTGTGATAATGTCCTTTTAATATATAAATACATTGTAGCTGAGAACTTAAATTTTGAAAATGTGAGCTTTGTTACAAAGGTGAAGAACATTATTTGAACTACGAACACCCAATATACAAAATTGCTAAGATTTTTGCAACCTATGATAACAGGCCCGCGTGTATGATGCAATTCAAAAAATCAAATGTCGTGAGCAGTGTATATTACAACTGCTATACCATGTCTTACGACTGAAGTTTTTTTTCTAAAATGTCTGATGACCTAGTACATGGCTTATTTTCTGACTGATAAAAGTAAGGTTAAAGGTCAAATGTTATAGGTTAAATACATCAAGTGAACCAGAATGCGGTATCTTATCCATACATCTTATAATCAATTTACGGCATCCCTAAATAGACTAATTTTTGAGTCGCTATCCCCATCTCGTCTTTAATTTTGATTATGCTGTCAATCACAATATCTATACCCGTCATCAGTATCTTACTTATTATTAGCATCACGTGTGTATTCCCTCGGACGGTGTGATTGTGAATACATATAAACAGAAATCTGAATTTGAAAAGCCAAGGTGGCGCCAATTAAGACACACACATATCTGTGAAACCGTCAATAAATCGAATTGAGCAGTATGATCTATGCCGACACGACAGTCTAACACAATTTAACACGATCCTGAGTCATTTGCATACATAATACATCAGTCAAATTACATGGAACAGTTTGTTTCATTTTTAAGGTTAGTTCGACTTGACAAGATCAACATACCTCATTGAAACGTCGGAAATGTAATACACGGAATATATTGAAGTATGGCGGCGCTAGATAGGCGTAAAGTCCAATACGGGCTACGAATAGCTGATGTTCATGTTGACCTTTTAAACTTCACAAACAATATCTGAAACAACGTCTCGAAGAGATTTTCTAAGTGTTAGGTTATTACAGTGTCATTGTAATATGTCGAATGCAAATGAAAAAAAGTCTGAAAATTGGTTGGAATTGCCTTTAAGGGGAAAATTCCATTAGTTGAAATGATTTTTATAATTCGCTTGCAGCATGCATATAAATAGGCGACCTACAGCAAGATCATATTGATAGGAGTCCGCCCTGTAGTTACGTTTTATACGGATAAATAATCATAATTCCTCGAGAATGGAAATTAAATTACAGGGTTATTTGGGCTTCCACCCCTACATCGATCATTGAAGATTTGAGCGATAAGTGTCTCGAATGGAGTTAATCATCTACGTAAACGTTTAATCTTCGGGGTTTTATTTCTAGTTTTGTCCTTGATAGAATAAAACACGATGTAAGGAAATAGGGTGTTTTACCAATTATTCCTGTCGCCTTAAAGTGGTCATATGGATGAAAAATTGCCATTTATTTTAGAATCAATATTGTTGTTGTTGTTGTTGTTGTTGTTGTTGTTATTGTTGTTGTTGTTGTTATTGTTGTTGTTGTTGTTGTTGTTGTTGTTGTTGCATTTAATAGTTGTTGCATTTAATAAGGGACACACACACGGACTTGGTCTATATTTTTTGACATTCTTTTATCAAATAACAAAATACAGTATACAATTGATTATTATTTTATCTCAAAATAAATACCCATTTCTGATCCATATGGCCGCTTTAAAATACTAAGACGGTACAAACCGTAGCTACAAATATATAATGTGTTTACACACATAAAACATACAAAGATAAAGAATATGTCATCTCAAGACAATATGGAGTGTTTTATCCAGAGCTGGTATATATTTGATGAGGACTGTCTTTGCCATTCGTATTTTACAGGACGAACGCTTACAGACTTTGAGAATGAATGTATGGCTAACTGTGGTAAGTATCTATCTACTAATACAAGTTTGTTTTAAAAGATATTTCCCAATCCAAATAATTGTACTTTTCAGGCTTTTGTCGCCTATGAAAAAATCAATAAAACATTAGTTACTAGACCATTTCGAGCACTCGAATAAACTGTTTAACCTATGAATAATTCACCGATGTAATCTCACAGTGACCATGTAGCTTCTCGAATTTAATTCGTTCAATCCGTGTTACATCTTTAGAGCCCAGGTCAGAGCTTAAATTGCAAAGAAAAGATATCCACAATTTAGTTATTGATTATAAGTATCAGTTGGCAATTTAACATTTACGTGTGTCTTGGTCGGTCATTTGACGCATAGACAGTACATGTATACAAGTAGGTCGGTCATTTCACACACATATACATGTTTTAGTCGGTCACTTGACACTTACATATATTATAGTCGGTCATTTGATGCTTACAAATGTATACTTGTAACTCAGTCGGCCATTTCCTGACGCTTACACATGTTGTAGTAGGTCATTTGACGCGTACACATGTATACTTGTAAGTCAGTCAGTCATTTACTGACGCTTACACATGTTCTAGTCGGTCATTTGATGCTTGATTTGACACATAGGTCGGTCAGTTCATGCGTACAAGTTTAAAGTCGGTTATTATACGCTTAAACATGTATAGGTCGGTCCTTTATGCTTACATATATGCATATGGTTCAATTGATACCTACACATGTTTTGGCCCGTCATTTGATGCTTATACATGTTTTAGTCGGTCATTTGACACTTACACGTGTATAGGTCGGTCATTGAAACACATATTTAGGTTGGTCATTTGACGCTTACCCCTGTTTAGGTTGGTCCTTTTACCAATAGAAAAGCAAATAAAAATTATTTTGCCAATCAACTCCAGATCTGTTGAAAGCTACTTTCATAGTTACATCAACTTCAAACTTATACTGTATCTTTTTTTTCTGTTTGTATGAATGTTACAAATTCTTGGAAAGTGGGCCAAGATATTTGATGAGTGTTTCTTATAGAGACTGAACGTTCGACACAGTATCAGACAGATAATCGATCAAAACAATGAAGGAGATACACAACGTGACAAATGAAAGTAGACCATGACAACACTTTATACCGCCGGGTGTGCCTTTCGAAAGAATCGGTCTTCTGTATACTTAGATAATAAATGTGATAAATATGCTGCTTGTTAACGATCAGAGAGTTTAGTTAGTCATGCTAGCTTCACAATCAACGTGACCGATTCCTACGGCGGACGTCACATCTGTGTAGAGGGTTAATTACCGGCGCTGTTACTTTTAGGCGCCTGAACATTCAATGTATATGCAACGTTTAAAATTTAAACCATTAGACGTTCTCACTTAAGATATATTTTCATCCACATCAGACGACACAACAATTAAATGGCCTACAAATCAGAAATATTCATGTGTGCGAGATTCACAGGAATTTCATGGTCTTTTATTATTACCATAAAGTTGTTTAGTGATGCAGTACATTAGAATGATGTACATGTAGTTAATATACTTCAATAGATATACTTCACGTTGTAGTCTGACAGAAAACCCCTAGGTACTATGAATATATGCTGTTGTTAGTTTTCCTCTAATTCAATTTCAACTCAGATCTAGCCATGTGGGGAGACTGGGCGCCTGTGTGAGGTTCATCTTTTCTGTTACAGTACTTTTTCGTCAAACATAATAAAGTTGTCTAGAAAATTTTGGGATGCATTCTGTCTTTCTTTTTTTCTCTGACTTCATTGAATTTCCGCAAATTAAAAAAAAATCAATGTACAAATTATACATTTGTTGCCGAAACGATCCCCGAATATGATGAACCAAGTCTAGCGCCCTCAAGTATGTTTTGTGTACAATGTTAGCTAAACGTCGTTTATTTTTATTACTCATAGAGATGGCGAGACGAATTCCTAACGTGGAATCCTGAAGACTTTGGTGGTATAACAAATTTTAAAACGTATAAAACCAACCTGTGGATGCCTGATTTATGGTTGTATGAAAAGTGGGTTTCAGACTAATATCTATTTTTAAATTTATTCTATTTTAATTCCACGCGGGGCTCGGTTTTATCAAAATACGTTTGTTATACATGTAGTGTCGACTGGAACAAGGTGCCAAGTAATATTCAGGGCATAACTTCAAGTAGTCTTTTTAAGAAAAGGTTGAAATGGTATTTTTATGATTTGATAGGTCGATATGCAAAGGATGACTTTTGTGTATTGATTTATGTTACTAGTTTTGTCTGATGCGCGTTTGATTTATGTCTGTGGTTGAAATTGTATGTCCTATGTACGACCACAGTGGAAATAAGATATATTTTTTTGTGTTATCCCAACGCAATGATGTATATATTGTCTGTTGTAATTTGTTTCTGTATTATACTGAAGTTTTGTGCTTGAAATAAATCACACCAAATCAAATCAACCACCTGTATTTCACTGGTTTCCGGTCTCCACACATTATCATGCCTTCCCTTTGAATATGAAGATGTTGCTATTCCATCAAACTATTCCCTAACATGAGTGTAACTAAACTTGTATCTGTTTCTGTTAATCTTTTTGGTCATTCGCTTGCACGTTTTAGAGTTACCAGTTTCAATATTAATATTTAACAATAATTGTTCAGGCAGTGCTCCAACGGACGAAGTTGCTAGCAGAATATTTCTTCTAAATGTTTTTTTTTGTAAATTGCTGTTACTGATGACGACCGATGATGATGATGATGATGATGGCGGCGGTGGTGGTGGTGGTGGTGATGGTGGGGGTGGGGTGGTGGTGGTGGTGGTGGTGGTGGTGGTGGTGGTGGTGATTGCCGATTCGTTTTAAAGTTGTTACATAATTATTCATCATCTTCTTAATTTATTTTTCTTTTAAATGATTACAGTGCAGACATCAAGTATGAAGATTTCACACTCAATACTCAGTGTGTGGTCAACTCTGATGGCGAGATCATGTGGGCTGCTCCTGTCATCATCAAATCTCATTGCAAAATGGACGTTCATAATTTCCCATTTGATCGGCAAACATGCAATATCACCTTTGGTCCCTGGCTGCACAACGCATCTGAGATCGTCGTGATGGGGACGGGTAGGCATTTCAGATCCTCACGTGACAATAATTCTTAGGTCATAGTTCATGATTTACATTAAATATTATTTAAGACATCCCACTTATTTTTACTCATGCATCATCTATTATCACCAATGCTTGCAAAACAGTGCATAATGAAAAGCATGTCACCTGCAAAAGGGCGTCGATAACGTCTCGGCTATTTCAGATGACATGGTCTTCATTGTTTAAAGTTTTAGGGTTGACACAATCCGACCTTTCTTAATGGAATGAACAATATTTTACTGAGTGATGAAAGACAACATCAACTTGAAGAGTCTCATCACTCTCAACAACTTCCACATAACAGAAAATGGTTTGAATAAGTTACAATATTTTGGAGAGGTTTCAATTATTTTCGAAAGTGCTCACATATACACATACGGATACAAATAAATATCAATGTAGGAAACGGGGGATCTTAAAAACTAGTAAGTATTTCTGACTTTCACGTATAGTCAATGTTCAATAGGTATCGAATTCTATTCTGACTCGAATAAATTAGTTTTGAGGGATTCTGTTTTTGTTTTGCTGTAATTTTGGAATCATACGATTTTCTTCTTTCTTTTCTACAGGTGCTAATATATATTTTGAAGGTGATACAGAGTGGAATCTAATTGGATTCTCGTGCCATAATGACTTCATAGATGTTGTGTATTATCCGGACTATCCACTAGAAAGGTTCTCCAAAGCTGTCTATTCTGTTTTCTTAAAACGACTTCCAATGTATTATGTGTTCTATTTGGTGATGCCTTGTTCTCTGATCTCAGCAACCACGTTGCTGAGTTTCTTTCTTCCTGTGGAGTCCGGAGAAAAAGTGGGACTTGGAATAACGGTCCTACTATCACTTACCGTCTTCCTTTTGCTTTTAGCGGAAACATTACCACCGATGCAAAACAGTGTACCAATATTAGGTAAGATATCTTTATAGTCTCATTTATAATTGATAAAAACTAAGACTGCATATTTTAACAACTTTCAATTTGCAGTATTATCAATTTGTAGAATCTCAATTATTTCCCTAAGATGAGCCACCTATCCATCCAAGTATTAAGCTTAAAGAGAACTGTACTTGCTTAGAATAAACATGGAACTAACGCTTATTGTTCGAAGAACATTTTAACATTCTTGGGGATTAATTGCACTGCGCATGAACACCGAATCTTGATAAAGACTTATGAATATTGAAGAAGGTATGGCTCGAAACGTTTGTTTTAGTTGTTATTTAAGGAACTGTTTTACACGGCATCAAATTGAACTATGAGAAAAGTTGCTGAGTCAGTGTATACAGTTTGATTGACGTGACAATGTTGTTTTTATTAAACCAAACTTGGCGTGTTTGACTGCCACGCGGAAATAGTCAGTTTTTTTGCTACGTCATTTCCATACTTTGAAGCTATGTAACTGTTTATTGTCTTTACAGGTCAATACTATGCCGGTGTTATGGTACTTGTGTCTATATCGATCACCATGTCAGTTGCAGTGCTTAACCTTCATTTCCGGGGGCCTGAAAGTAAACCAGTTCCTCCGTGGCTCCGTAAACTACTCCTTGGCAAAGTTGCAAGATTTGTGTTAATTCGACACGTGGCAGCTAGGCGCACTGACAAATCCATACGCAGACCAAATTACGTCATCAGTAGACATTCGAAGAAAGTAGAACTTTTACCTATGATGGATCTACACGAAGAAATTGACCGAACCAATGGCGTTCCCGGCAGAAGACTTGCAAATCACTTGCCAAGAAAGAAACAGTCTTCCAATAAACACGTGAAGGTGTTTGACGAACATCTACACATTCTTAGGGAATTACTGTCGGAGTTTCGTAATGTTCGAGAACTATTTGATGGAAGAAAGAAAGAGGGAAGAACAAGCTGTGAATGGAGGCAGGTTGCCATGGTGATGGACCGGTTGTTCTTAATATTCTACTTCATAGCGACTTTAATGACGATGATGAGTGTTTTCTTGCAAATTGAGTTGGATGATAAATTCACCTATGAGCCGTGTGCCTGAACAGGATTTATCGTAGTTCTGAGCTTTGGCTC
Organism: Glandiceps talaboti; assembly: GCF_964340395.1. Lineage (NCBI taxonomy): Eukaryota > Metazoa > Hemichordata > Enteropneusta > Spengelidae > Glandiceps > Glandiceps talaboti. Next base: position 16,554,207 of record NC_135563.1, on the reverse strand, counting down.
CCAATCCGGAAGACTTCCAATAGCTGAGACGCTGTGTAATCACCATAATAATGATGCTTCAAATCATAAAGGGAGGAGTTGTGCAGCTGGGTACCAAAGCCAGTAATGCCATATATTTACCCTGGTAGGAAGTACTATTGGTGACGAGTCGATACACACATACAATTGCAAGTTTGTGTTCGTTAATCGCCAGTGTCTCACGAGAGTGTCGAAAGATCAGAGATCCCAGGATATATCTGATCTGGATTGCGTCAAACAAAGATGTTAAGATGCCAGTTATTCTAGGAAATCAGATTGACCGCCCTCTTACTCTGAGTCTGTCACTGGCATTTTGGTTCATTGGAGTCCAAAAAGTACCCCACTTAAAAAAACCCAAAGAATTGTTATTATGGATTGGTCGTTTAAAACCTAACCTCTTTGTAAAGGATATCAAGATCTTGAAGGAAAACAAGCAATATGTTGTGAATAATGTTCATTTTGAAGATTGATCCTACGCGCTGTATCAACACATACAGTACGTGTCTTCACAACCGATTATTATAGCTATACATGTATATACACGATTACTTCTGAAATATACGTTAAAGTTGCACAAGATGGGTGACTATATATTTGATGGGTTTCGCAATAGCATGGTAGAATTTGCTACGTCATAGATAATCTTGGCAGAATTTGCTACGCCATCGATATTCTTGGTAGAATTTGCTACGTCGTCGATATTTTGATATACATCTCTATATTTATATAAATTTTGAGATTTCCAGTGCACTCGTGTCGTGTTTGTGTTTGACACTGTGTTGATCTGTTTTAATCGAAGCTACACCACGTTAACGATAAGCTGATCATGACATTCAGTGTCAAATCATTCTTAGAAGTGAAATGATCAATGAAGCTGGCTTCAAAGATTTTCAGAATACTGACACCCCAAGATATGAATGTGTTAATATTTCAATATGTGTGGAACCTGTTGAATCCACCAATTTATACCGCGACCGGAAAAAATCAGTCGAATCTATTGGTATCATCCAGAAAACCTCTCTATTTACAAGCAGAAGCTGTACCATTTATGATCACAAAGCTATGGGGTCTTTGTGTTGGAAACGAAGGCTGTGTAGATAGCAGTGGATTACAGCTTACGAATATAGTTGAAAGTGTCACGTCTTCTGCATTTAATGATGGTTGATTAACACATGGTCTGCACAACTCGTAAAAGGTCAGCGTGTGACATACAAATCAACATCGTTGGTCGTGATCCGACGATATGAAAGACCTAACTATTCAAAGACTTTCCTTTACACACTAATGAAGATACTCAGTTAATAAAATAATTTCACCTTTGACACCTTTTGATCTTGTATAAAAGTACATTGCTTATTGATGAATGTCAAAATTCGTCATGGTAAGATATGATGGCACGATACAAGAATGTCCACAAAGTTGTATGATCAATGTTTATTGAGGAATATTTAAAGATCATGTGGTTAACCATCCTATCAGAGTTGGGGGTTTTGTGGAATTACAGCAAAAATCACAAAACCTGGAACAAAACGTTGTCTGGCACGACAAAAATCTTACCAACATTGCTGCGTTTAATCGTCTCGCCAGGCAAATATTTCTGAGACGTTGCTAAATCTTATCATCTGGCAGGGTTCAACAAAAATCGAATTAACTTTTCTTCAAGTTTTTGTGATAAGAATTGAAGTACAAATGTTACATTTTAGTCAATTTACTATACCAACGTTAGCTTTACTTTCACGTAATTTCCTGGTACATTTAACATTTAACATGTCATGATTGTGGTTGTATTATCACAACTATGTTGATGTTAATTTTGTTGTACATATCGTGTAACATTTTAAAATGACAGGATTGTGGTTCTTTAAGCTTCGTGGCGGGGTTTCACACAATAGCAGCGCTGTAGTGCTAACCTTTTCTACAAAGAGGTCATTTAAGGCTATGCTCCTGATAATGATAATGCCATTGCAATAATATATGACGCCACTATGATGGATAATTCGTACTGACATCCAAATTTAGCACCAAAACTTGTCAACCGACCATTTACAAATCAAAGCTATAATCATTGTATTTAGATGCATGGAGGTAGAATCACAGATGTTAGGTCAAAAAGACCAACCATTCAGCTGTAACAACGTTTACTATTGCACAAGTTTCAGGAATAGCTATCGATAATCATGTTGGTTTGAAAGTCGTATAGCGCCACCACGCTTTGTCGTAGTGACACAATAGATTTCCTTCAGTATTTTTTTAAGGAAACAAGCCTGGCTTCAATACTACGCAGTAAATGGATATACGAGACAAATGTCGGCTTAATATCCAATAATTTGATCATCGTCACGTGACATTTTGCGCTGATGAAATATTGTACACAAATTGTGTAATCTCTTCTCGCTACCCAACATTCAACAGTACCGCTTAAGTTTTAGGATTTCCAATTCTCAAGTCGCCAAGTAGGGAACGTTATTTCGCTAAAACAAATCTTATATATATAAAGATGGTCCACAATTACACTAAGAGAAATGGTCACCTTTACATTTATACCGCGCGAAAGCAAAGTTGTACACGTTCAAACAAAAATGCGAGATTTATTTTCGTTTCTCTTGTCAAAAAAAACGCGCATTTACGTCTGACTCATTGGTTCTATGGTGCCCGGAATCATACTGAAATATCATTTGGGTCAAAACTTCGCCATTATTTCGCCAATATTCCCAGATTATGTTTCCGCAATTATTTTGTTCAATATCTTTAATGCAGCAGAAAAATATTCGTGACACGAGGGTTTTGTCAATACTCGTCTCCGATTCATAGTGTCATTGTCCCTTATTTGTATCACATTTTTCCTCAGTGGAACCGATAACAATATTTTGGAATAAATATGTTTTACCACTCAATTGCTTGCTATCAAGAGTTGTCAATATTTTACCCACAATGCAATACAAACTTATTAAAGCGTTATTTCAGATAGCAAGAACTGAAATAGTAATGTCACGTTCAATTCAGTTTCAAATGATTTAAAAGATATGTGATTTCTGCACTGGTTTGTTTCTTTGAAAATTGATGTGATGTGATTTTTTTTCTTCTGTTTACACTAGTACACGTTTGTAGTAGCCTGAGATGACGAAGATACATTTAGTGTGACTTTTTATCCAGGCAAACGCATGTGTTGATTTATCATGTGCAATAAAAATCCTTTTATTTCTAATACAATTGCTCTCCTGACCACTAGACTAAATCAGCTGTGTAGAGTTGTTATTGAATACCAGGGTCGATAAACGATGACAACAACATTAATTTCGATGGATTACGATACGAGGAGGCACTTAGCCGTATTAGAATACTAGTGGAAAGCATGGATTGAGAATTGACAGTGATTGGAAACCACAAAATCACAGTGTTTGGTCTCTTCTTTAATATCCCACCAACTCCCGTAACCTTCACGAGTCCCAGCAGAGGTAAGCCGGAAACTTAATGACCGGAGAGTTATAACAGAGTTTGAATTAATGCTTCGAGATGTCATTCGTCCTACACTATTCAATATATACAGCCCATTTCAAGTTTCATCAGCTCTGATTGATACAACCACACGGAAACCAATAGGAAAGTGGATATTTTACACTGAGATGGCAATTAATATGACAATTCCTTGCCACGTTTTGTCTGAAGGAAATGAATCATTTAACAGTACTAGTGCTGACGTCTGTACTTGATGTTTGCATGCATGGTGGCAAACTAATTCATTTTATTAAGACAAGCATGTGCAGTTTCTGTGTTGTTGTATCAAAATGAGCGGGTGAACGGTAACTTGGAACGGGTTGTATCAATCTGATTATCGAAGGTCCGTGACCAATTGCAGAAGCTGTTTATGGTCGCGGCTGATGAACCGTCGTCCACTATTAGATCCAGGTGTTTTCCAACACACAGTGGGATGGATGATCATTTATTATGTGACCACAGGTAGATGATGTCAATGGACTAAACATCAAAATTGCAATCATCAAACTGTTAAACCATAGACTACACGAAAGGTACCGTGTAGGATCTTCGATTCGACAGCAAACTATCACGCCGGTATCATAAAATTTTCAACAAAATTGAACGCGAAATATAAGGTATGCAGTTACTGTGTCGTCTCTGTTATTATTTATTTTGGAAAAAATGGATGAGGGTATATCGTGATTGAAACAGAATAGAAAATATTGAACGGCAATAGAAGTATCGTGCCTTGTTATTTCAAGTGCACTAATAATTTTGTTTGGCACTCCCTGCCATCAACGTTCTATTTGAAATGATAGGCAAAATGGTAAGGACTCATTATTTTGTTTATCATAGGATATCTACATCCTCAAACCTAGACCGTCGGGCTATAATGGTCTCAGCTGAAACTGAGAACACCCAAAATAATCGACCATTATGCATTCTAGCAATATTTTGGCCATGTTTTCGGGGCTTATTTGGTGACTTGAATTGCTCTTGGTGTTCTGCATGATAACATGTTCGATACCATAGTGTCTAAGCTTTGTGTATACAGTAGCTAGGCCACAGACATACCATTGATAATATGAATTGCTGTCCAGGTTTAATTCTGAAAAATCTGACTCGGAAACATTACTTGTGTTGCATACTTGATTGGACATTGCGAAAATGATTAGCATTGTGGGAATTAAAAAAAATAGTTTTTAGGGTTGTTGTTGTTGCTGCTGCTGTATTGTCGTCGTCGTCGTCGTCGTCGTCGTCGTTGTTGTTGTTGTTGTTGTTGTTGTTGTTGTTGTTGTTGTTGTGTTGTTCTTGTTTTTTTGTAGTTGGTTTCTCTTTTGCATCACAGTGGGCTTCATCGAGAAAAGTGAAGTCGAAGTGTTTGTCCAAAATGATCGCGTTTTAGAAAAATTCTATAGATTCAACAAATACTTGAACCCATTATTAATATAAAGCATTGGTTGGTTGGTTTTAGCTAAAATAGCGTGATGTATCTTTAAGCATATTTGTATTGATCGAACGTTAATGTGTTTTTTTGCGTTTCGTCGTACAGGATGTCCATATTAATACTCATAAATCGGATCGTCAAAACATCAATTATCGTCTCAAATAAATCGATATATCATAAATTCACAAAAAATAACGTCAAAAGTTCGTGTTTAATTAAAAGATTGGTAAATATATTCACAGTTATATCCAAATATTATGATAGGCTTATTGTCAACTTTATAATGCATATTTTTCAGGTGATAAAAGCCATGAGCAGGGCATTGCGTGTATACTTTGTCTAAATGATGTTTGTGGAAATAGTTTGGTGACAATGCCAGACCATTGACTCTTCGCATTATCGGCCAGATGTGGCGCGGATCATAACTGTTTGCGCTACCAGGCACTAATTATCGTGCTTCTAATATCTATTGATTAACTGACATATTGCGCTATGCAATTTCCCTCTTAAATTACCGAGATGGTACGAGGTTTCCCACTGTTAATGTCCCAATGACAAGAAGGGTGATAAGTAGACAAACAGTCACTCAGTAATATCGACTAATCGTAGAGAATGTGACCGGTCAACCCCACCTTCCCCTCTTAGTCCTCGTATCTCTTTTAGCTATAGTGTACACGGGTCACCAGGGAAATACACAGATATTTTAATCTGGATTATACTATTTCGAGTATATCTCCATCTTTTATCTCATAATATCTAAATCTGCTAGAAATGAAGATGATGTAATGCGTTGCGAAAGACAAGGAAAATTACTTTCTACTTTGATCATATCTTATAGGCTATACTTTGATGATCAGTCCTTTGACAATACTATTTGAAAGACAACTTCAAAGTTAGACACCGACGATTCTGTGCTCATTTTTATGTTATACGTAAGCAAAGAGACCACATAGTGCACCGAAGGGGAACTTGCAAGAATGTCAGCAAATTACTGAAACAATCAAAAACGTTGGTTTGTTCCTGAGGTACAGATAATCGAAACTTAAGATGTTTCGCTCGATCGAAGTTTTCATTGATTAGCATTAATTAACAGTTAACAATGATCAAATTCGTCATCGGCAAATCTGATGCTAGATGTGCGTTTACAAAAACCGCATGAATGTCGGAAATACTAAGATCAATATTTTGGTCTATGTATACTGGCTATCCCACGACGCAACAACAGCATGCATAATTAAAGTGTGAAGAGTTTTATGCGAGCCAGGGTCATGAAGTTTTGATCTCATATCTCCTTTCTTAAGGTCGGGAAGAAGAGCAGAGAGCACGCTATGAATGTGGTTGGTCAAAGGTGTTCTAAGACTGCAAGATATATATGTCGTGTCGTTCTCTAGGACGTGAAGTGGTAGCTGATAGAGTGAAACGACATGTCGTATGTTACAGACTTTGCTATGTTTTTAATAAACCAACTGGAAACTAAGGCAGAACAAACACACGTTACACAGCGACTGACATGTAGATTTTTTTAGGATTTGGTATCATGACTACTGTCATTTTTATAACTTATATTTTGTTAATCAGTAACAACAACAAAACGTTTCTGCTAAGAACAAGTCCATGGACCAGCAAATACAACAGTTTGATGTTTTCACTTTGTATTTGCGGTTTTTTTAAGACTTGACATAAAACTGGGCTTCTTATGCCTCTCTGTTTCTCTCTGTCTGTCTGTCTCTCTGTCTCTCTCTCTCTCTCTCTGTCTGTCTCTCTCTCCCTTTCTCTCAGCTACCTCTTCACGTGTCACGTGGTATATATCAGTGTCTACCTGCCTGCCAGTCAGTTGTCTATCATTAATCTATGTAATTTATTCCTTCTGAAAAATGCGACTCGTTTTAATAACATTAGAGGTTCATAATTATTACTGGTATATGGTATTGACTGTGCCAACCATTGACATTATGTTTAATCTACAAACGTACGTAATTCTGTCTAATTCAGGAAAGCGTTGCCTAGGAGATGAGACATTAAGTAGCTGCATCCTATTTTTTACAAAGTGAAATTCAGTGTAATCCTAGACCCAGATTCATTTGACCTCTATCACGAGAGGTCATTACGATATCCGACTGAATGTATGAGTTACAGGCAATAAAGTCTAATTGTGTTTCCCTGGAAGTATATAGCAACTGATTAAACTCTACCAATTTGATAAATTATTTCAACATACCCCTTGTCATTCACAACTACTTTGGCAGTCGTCTATCTCTTCGCTTAGAAATTTTTAATCAATGATTATATATTGACCTCAGTGCTTCTTCTGAAATGACTTGTTGAAGCTACTAATATTTTACAGTGAAAAGGTTCGCATTTGATTCGACCTTGTTTTTTATTCAAACGCACTTATTCACTCATTCATCCACTCATTCACTCACTCACTCACTCATTCACTCACTCACTCACTCACTCACTCACCCACTTATCGACTGACCCATCTATCTACAGCATTTCTAACTACACATCTGAAGACTGTAGACCATAGTATTGAAAGGCATCTGATATTCAGAAAATTTTCAGAAACAGTGGATGCGACATTAGATCGTCTTATCGCTAGACTTATCGGCATTTATCGGATTGAATGTCTATACATTCGATTTCAAGAGCTAATACCTACCACTATATATGGATATTGATTATAATTACTATCACAGATTCAGACTTATGCATAGGCGACAAAATAGCAAAATTGTGGTCCTAGTATTTGGAGACAAAGGCTGATTGTTATAGTCTTCCATGTCTGTATTAAGATTTATATGCAAAAAATTAATCTTTGTTATTAGAAACTAAGAATCAATATTCAAACTTGTCAATATATAACTTTTGTACCATCAATGGAAAACACATTTGCAGGGGTGAAGTAAAAACACGACATTTGATGGGTTCCCTTTGAAACAACAACAATCCCCAACATAAAATAAAATTCGGTCATTCACCTATTAATTCCCCTCTCCCACTTACTCACTCACTAACACGTTCACTCAGTGTTTTTATATTAGTTTTTCCTCTTTTAACACCTTAGAGCAAGGGCAATGACACTGTATCACGTGACAGTGTATTATATGAAAACTTTGGAGAATTGTAAAATTCTGATTGACCTGAACCATAGATCTGACCTTATCATGCCATATCAGCTAACAGAATTATGAGGGAGAAGGTATATTCTTCTAGACGTCACTTTTTATCAATCTCGTGGTTCTTCACCTTGACGTTTTTTAGTCTTTGAATACAGAAATTGTCATGACACTATGAAACTTCAGTGTTCAAGATACACTTATTAACAAGACCATCAATCATGCAATACTTATTGTATAAGGCTTATAATTACAACATTTTGAACACTGGCATTTCAGTCATCGTCAGTCTATTATATGCTTTTTAGTACACTGTGGGAACCATATGAATTGCTTTCACGTGTCTCTCAATGCACACACATACACTTACACCGTTGTACGATACTTCTTTCGTCAGACTTTTGTAGATTTTAGCCGCCATTTATCTGTGCGGTCGACGTCCTCTGAACAACCACTGGCGTCATGCATGTGAGTATTTGCATTCGTTATTGAATAATTTCGATCGATACACCTGTCTGTGCTGAAGTGTGAAAGTCCATGGTATTTTGAACGAAAGAAAAATTCATATTATCATGGTTCGAATTGATTACATCTATAAACGCTGCTAGGATGCTAAATGAATTTAAAAACGCGAAATATAGTGAGTGTGCCTAAAACTAGTAAAATAGAAAGATATATTAGCTTTTTTAAAGTTTTTGAGGGACAAAATTTTTATTTTATTCATAATAACTGCTTAATCTATGGTTTAATTATTAATAGTCTACAGAGGAAATTGCCCACTTCAAAAATGTTTACAACAAGTTTCTTAAAAACAAATCTCATCGTGAAATGTCATCTTTTCTGATTTTATTTCCAACAGCTAATCAAAAGAAGAGGGCTAAGTGATTAGTCATAATGCACTCTGACGTCACAGCTGCCCAGTTCACTAACCTCAGTTGCGTCACTTGGCGATAAAGCGCCGGAGGCAGCTTTTAGTGTCAAAAATATGTAAGTGTGTCGCAAACTTAAACGATCACTGCTGATCCGTTTTGGTTTGACTGACATGTTAACCCTTCAGCATAATAAGAGCAAATTAACCTAAGTGTTTCTTCAGGCGAATCATATTTTGTGTAACTTTTCAAACTCTGTAATTTCATAGCAAATCAAGATACGTCAAACGCAACAGAATAAAGCCATACAAATAACGAAAATATGACTTCTGATATCCAATATTGAAATGATAAAGCCATTTCTACTTTAACAAAACAAAAGGTGAATTTACGAAATGATTTCCTTGATATTGCATATTTATATATATATATATATATATATATATATATATATATATATATATATATATATATATATATATATACACACACACACACACACACATATATATATATATATATATATATATATATATATATATATATATATATATATATATATATATATATATATATATATATATATATATATATATATATATATATATATATATATATAACATCTGGTACATAGCATCTGGTGCCTTGATTTGCAATACTTCTTTCAGTCTACATCAAGGTGTACTTGTACATTTTTGAAGTGTACAAACCCCTGACCACCTTCCCCATCCCGAACCCTCAATCCTACTGCCGCAGAACTGAATGTAAAGAATATATTTAGAGCACAAATTATAAACCGAAATTATGAGGTACAAAAAGGGTATACTTGAGGACCTTTATTTAGCGTTTAATAATCTCCCGAATTCAAATGCTAAGGATTTCACTCAAAGACATGTCACTGATTCTCATGGTATAAGTTCCCCAGTCTTCCCATCACAGCATTTGCATAAATTATCATTTTTGATGATTAGGTAAATATATTTAAAATATAAAAATAGTTCAATACATGCATTACAAAAGTGCACGTGTTATTTAAAGTTTATTGATGTAGCTTATACTCTTAATGGTTCATTTGAATTATTAATGATTTTCCGATAATTAGGCAATATCTGAATAACCTATGAAAGTTTTACAAATGTAGAAATGAGTCTATATGTTATTGTAATGGATATGACATGAGGTGTTTGAGTCATGCAAACTTTTGATGAAAAGTATTGTAAATGTGTGTTACTGAGTAAGTCTCTGTAGAAAGAATGAGCTTGAATTAATTAAATATTTAAAGTACAGTAATGCGAATGGTGTTTTGTAACCTTCTGCATTTTACCTGGTCTCTGTAATATTGCGTGGCATATTAGAGTTTCTCCCAATTTAATTCCTAGGCAAAAACCAGTCACAGGGCTTATATAAGACAAATAGCTTTAAATCGACCAGATCGATCAAAGAAATACGTGAGATTGTCGAGGACGAGTCCTTTGATATTTCTTCGATTTAAATTCCAACATAAATCATTTAGTGACAGTAGTAAACCATGACATTTTATTTTCAACGAACCACTGCGTTGGTTATTTTTAGCTTTCATATATACGCAATGTTATTAACATATATGCAGTTCTTTTAAAAAATCGAATATCTTATCATGTATACCCGTCGTAGGTAATCCCTTGGGGATCAGTTGATTTTAGATGTATTGATTAGGAGTGATTCATTCCACGCAATACGTATCCTTGTAACACTTCCTTAAGTATTTCAACCCAAAAGCTGATCATGGTTTCAGGGGTTACATTAATGTGTTATGCGCATCTAAATCAACATCTTGTACTTTTGCTGGTATTTTGTTTCAGAAACATTGAAAAAAAATCAGGAGTTACCGTACAAGTGTAATAAATGTATACCAATTTTAAGCCATTTTAGAATCTGATATGGCAGCCAAATATTGTGTTAGCACCATAGGGAAATAAAAGATGGTCAGTTTCCTTGAAAACAAGACAGGAACAAATAGCAGTCACTTGTGAGTTGGTAAATTGCACTTGGTTTTCCTTTGTTTGTCTGTGTCTGAAAATAGTACAAAGCAAAGTCATACGATACTTTGCGGGCCACGACTTCAATTCCGTGACTTACATTCACCTCACACGCGTTGCAGTAAATAAATACTCAATACAATATACACAACTAAGAACAGTATAAACCGATTTTAGTCATTCAATTGTCACTTTTCATCTTTAAATGAGATCTATCCAACTACTACACGTTTGATAAAGCAAAAGAAGCTTTTAAAAAGGGCCTGACATGGCTACTAGTATAACAGGACATGGATGTACTAGTAACTTGAATATGTAAATTTAACTACAAATGAATATTACAACTGTGACACTTATAACAATATTTACATGTAATAAGACTATGAATGGATATATTGAGTAATGTACCAAATATGGAAACGAGCCTTTGAAAAATGTCGTCTTTACTGGGGGGGGGGTAATTCTGGCTTTGTAATCAAAACCAGGAGAAGGTTGTTAAATACGAAAACTATGGACTGTCAATTGGCTGACTTACTGACTGACTGACTGACTGACTGACTGACTAACCGACTGACTGACGGACGGAGGGACGGACTGATTGACTGAGGGACGGACGGACTGACTGATTGATCGATCGATCGATCGATTGATTGATTGCGCGATTGATTGATTGATTGATTGATTGATTGATTGATTGATTACTCTATTGATTGATTGATTGATTGATTGATTGATTGATTGATTGATTGATTGCGCGATTGCTTGCTTGATTGAATAATTGCTTGCTTGATTGATTGATTGATTGATTGATTGATTGATTGATTGATTGATTGATTGATTGATTGATTGATTGATTGATTGATTGATTGATTGATTGATTGATTGATTGATTGATTGATTGCGCGATTGATTGATTTTGCTATTGATTGTGCGATCGGGCGATTGGTAGATTGGCGATTGTGCAATTGATTAATGATTGAACGATCGATCTTTGACATTGTGGATATATTTGATTCTGAATGTTGTTCGCTTTATTCTATAAATCTATAGATAGTATTGATCTGTTGTTATACATGCTATAGAAGGCGACATATTAAGGCTACACTAGCTGCAACTGCAACGTTCTTTGAAACCATAGTTAAATATGACTTAATCGTAATACCGTACACACTGAACAGTATTTACTCACCGACCTGTAGGTAAATACATTCGTACAGATGTACACATAATGGTACACAATACACCCAATCAAATTAAATTTGGGGTCAACACCGAAAGATCACCCCCACACCAACCCCCACCCCGCGATCACAATATCAGCTTGTCGGTATTCTTCAATCGACCACTGAACAGTGCCTACTTATTCACATTTTAACAATTTTCAGTGAATGTTGCAGGTTGTCTGATCGAAAAAATAATATTCCAGTTACAGTTATGGCAGCTCATCATTCATAAGTTCATCATACAAGTTCTGTGCATGGTTATACACTTACAAGTGGACCATAATGAGCTATTAGCCGTTACATATATATGTAGTATACTTGTATACACCAAAGCTTCTGTTATTGTGTCTTTAAAACCATACAATACAATTTTATTGTTTGTTATTTAATTTCTTTTACCTTAGCTTTAAAATCTGGATCTCTGTCACTTCCTTAAAGTGACTGCATAGGACAAAGGAACGATCAATGTCAAACTTAGTATGAATCATGGGTGTTTTGTAATTGTGAGTACTTAGTTTGTCTACTCCAACCAGCGCTTTGTGAATACCTTCACTCTTAGTAACTAATGTCCACCTAAGTGTCTGGTGTCCTACTACTCACGTGATCGCACTAGTAATGCAGCGCCATTTACCATAGTTAGAAATGTTTCAAGTGTATCTGTATGTGAAGAGATTCTTGTCACATTGTAAGAAAAAATGTGTAAAAGAAAGGAATTAATTCGATAAAATGCAACAAAAGTGAAAAATTAATGTAGATCCTAGAAGCGACAGTGAGATATGAACTTTTGTGTTGGAATTTCTGTTTTCATATTCGTGCCATGTGGAGCTTTCAGTAAAAGCCCTTGTACATGACTGTAACGTTGATATTCCAGCACACGAAGACATAATTGAGAATCCTGCAATGACTGCTTTACAACAAGTTTAACCAACGCTATATCATCATGATTGCTATTTCGGAATTGATCTTGTGAATACGTTACCTGGTAGTAAACCATAAACTTAAGGTCGAAAACGAACAACATAGCATTTCTTAATTTACGATCCAAGACGAGACAGAATGAAAATAAAAAAAGGTAAGATGTAAAAAATCATCAGCGAGTGAAATCTTAAAAGCCGTCTTTTACGACATATCGTATAATGACTATTATGTGGAGTATCAATTAAATAGAGGTCAAACGACAGGTGAAGAGAGGCAAATAGGTATTTGGTTTGAACCTTTTAGTTCGTCCATAATTCTAAGAGTTTCGCTTATTACGCGAGTTCTATGATACATACAATATTTGTAATTGTACCAATCAAAGTGTAGATCGCTCAGTAGCATAATGTGTATGTGTCCTAAATTGTGTCTAATCAATTAGTTCCATAAAGTATTCTCATCAGCCGGGATTCCTTCGCAAGCTCGCCTAATTAATACACTAATCTGTAAACCCACATTTTTCTCTTTACAAGGTATAGGCTTACATACTAATCGGAGTTTTTATCTATAATTTGCATATAAATTAGTTGAGTAATAACAGAATGTACACTTACAAGTACTTTTCCCTTCAACGGAAAATTTATATTGATATTCTAAGAACGTTCTGAAACATTAATTGTAACTTGTCCATATACAAAATTTATTCCTCGTCGTCAAGTACAATTTATAGATAAAGCTAACTTTCCAGATTACCATGTTTTAACCGTTAAATGGTCCCTACAAATTATCTGGATTTACATAGATGTTCAGAGTTAATTACTGTTTGCAGTTGTAGTGAGATATAAACTGGGAGGTAATTTTCATGATTTCATCATTTCCACTTGCCCATAACGAGGCCAAGGTGACTGCACTGATAGATAGTCACAGCTCGAACGTGTTTATATTCTGCTTCTGTAATAACACAGATGAGGTCATGACCCCCACTAAAGTTATATTAATATTATAATTTCACAAGGATCATCCATTAGAAGCACGTGGTCTCATTGATGAGATTGGAGTCAAGATTGGGGATGTTCACTTGGTCGTAACCATGAACTGAAATTGCTCCTTACTTTGATAAGATCGTTGTTTTCTCCTTTCAATGACAGCGTATGGCAATCGGGGCATTTTGAAACCACTGGTTTTTTACCTCTAGCTCTCTGATCGTTTCACATACCCAATGATTAAACTGTGTAGTGATATTATAATTACAGATCATAATAACATGTATCTCATATACATAGGATTAGCATGAAAGGAAAGTGACGTAATCCGACGCCAGTGAGTAGAAATGATGGTAGCTTAATATACAAGTATATTGATTTGAATTGATTTGAGTTAATTTGATTTGGCTTGGTTTGATTGGATTGGATTTTATATAAGTTGATTTGCTGGGCTTGATTTCAATTGGCTTGATTCCATTTCAGTGCATTCTAATGAATTTTCGTTGATTTGATTTCGCTGAATATTATTTTATTTCATTTGTTTTTATATGGTTTGGTTTGGTATGGTTTGGTTTGGTTTGGTTTGGTTTGGTATGGTTTCGTTTCGTTTCGTTTCGTTTCTTTTGATTTGGTTTGATTTGGTTTGGGGTTTGGTTTGGTATGATTTGGTTTGGTTTGGTTTGGTTTGGTTTGGTTTTGTATGGTTTGGTTTGGTTTAGTTTGGTTTGGTTTGGTTTGGTTTGGTTTTGGGTTTGGTTTGCTTTCGTTTGGTTTTGGTTTAAAGTGATTTGATTTGGATGGTATCGTTTCGTTTCGTTAATGTGATTTGATTTATTTGATTTATTTGATTTGATTCGTTGTGCCCCCTCAGTGGACTATCTTTTGATTGTAGGAAACGATTTCTAATGAAGCAAAACATAATACACTGACTAAAAAATGGACACTACGCAACTTTTAATATTCCTTTTTGTAAAGCAACTCATTGAGACGAACACTTTGTAATATATCTCTTTCTTTCAACTGCTCGCTTGTATCATCAATCAATATACCAGCACGTCTAAGCAATTGACAAACCACCACTTTGATTCCTACATAACGGAAAGATAGGTTACACAACACCGAATTAAGGAAACGAAGCAATGATACAACATCCCGTAATATGAATTGTATTTGTCATGCAACGTGAAAACAATTGTCGAATAAATCACCTCGATAACTTCTAGCGTTAAATCACCTCGATTATTTATACCGATAAATCACCTCGATTATTTATAGCGTTTTAAAACTATACATCAAATTTGTACGTGAAACAACATGTTGAAAATTCCAAGACTCATATTAATATTATTATCATTATTTATTGTTATTTCCGAAGTAATCCCGAAATAACACGAATATTACAATTGACGTCATTTATCAATTGTATTCTCTGACGGCATATGGCAGGAAAAAGACAGATTAGGACGCACTGACTCGTGAAAGACATCAAAACTCAACCTTGAAAACATACAATTTATTAGCATCTTCCCCCGATCATGATTACTGAAAAGAGTTACTTTCGGATATAATGCAAAATTTATCCTCGAGGCGCCCGAGACTTGACTACCTTTGTCAAAAGATTGCATACAAAAATGTAAGTGGATTACTGTTCACCAGTATGTGACGTCAAAATGGTCCATAATTAGTCACGGATTGTTGCTCAATAGCAAATTGACAGGGTCATTGAGGGGGCGTGGCTAATCCCAGTACAAATTTACGGTTTTTAAGCAGATTTAATTTTACTAGTTGTTATGGAATGATACACCAGTAGACACGGCACACAATGAGTCACAAGAGAAGATCCTCATTTGGGGTTTTCTTTCAATACTTATATTATCTTTGGTATATGTATAATCTAAAAGCAAGCATATGTCACCCTATCGAGTGCAAATTTCACGGTATGTTCATATTTCAATCTTTAGAAATAGTTTTGCATAGCACTTAATGAAGTTTGCACGATATAGTGAAAGTGATACAACAATGTCATGGTATGCGTTCGAGTTTTTTAAGTTTGTGAGTCACTATTACCCTTTCAATGTCATTGAACAACTCGTGTTGGCTGTCATTTTTTTAAAAATTAAAAAAAAACAAGGCAAGTAAAATGTAGACGAAACAACAGCCAAACCTAATGGAAAATGACGATTAACGTTAGGTTCACATGCATCATCGGCAGGGCAATTTGTGTAAATTCCCCCTGGGATCCGTATCCAGTTTCAAAGCGCTTCATTTATTTACCTACCTAGTTAGCTGGGTTTTTAAATGTCATGGCGGATTAGAGAGATATTTTCTTTGTGTTTAAATCTTTCCTGATTAAACTTACAACATTCTGAAAATAACTGAGCTAAATCTCTAACAAATTCGTGGAAACTTCTCCAAAGGCAATCACTTTTATAATGTGTGTTTTAAAAATGGCATTGAGGAACCATTACCTATAGCGATATCTACTGACTAGACTTAGACGCAGTCGTTCATCAACCACCTGCGTTTTATAGCGGATAAAGTTTTCGTTGAAATCTAATTATTCAAAACTCTTCATTGTTTTCATCGATGTAGATACCCACCAAATAAAATATGACTGAAAGTAGGCATCTTTGTAAAAAAGCATATGTCTATCTTTAGTAGTATTTTCGAACTCAGAGGGTAGATATATACGGTCGTCTGACAAGTCAACGTCAGTGAACGGTATCGAATATCATGCAGCTGAAGAAGGTTGTTTGTGAGGTAGCCGAAATACACACGGTAAAAGAACTACGCTCTGATTTCGGAACTATCATACCTCTATCTCATCATCGTATCCATGGCAACAATATGATTTCAGTGCAATGACACAACTTTAAGTCAAGAAATGTTCCTCTCTTCAATCAGCGTACGAGGGAATCGAAGTTCCTGTTATTCTGTTAGAGGCAATTTCAAATGTTCAATTACTATGTATGTTTTAAGTTAGTTTTTGGTATTTTGACTTTTTCTTGACATATGAAATCCACAATGGGTGCTTTATTTACAAAATGTCACATGTTGTACAAATATAATGCGAAGTGACAACAGAAAGAAATCTTGCTACCGTAATCATTCTACTACATGATCGTATCCATGGCAACACATTTAATCGTATTTAACTATATATTATGTATCTATATTTATACATATTAAGTGGTCCGTATTGTTGTCTAATACCTAGATTGTCTAATGCAATTTATTTGTATTTCGTTCTTGTGCTTCGAAGTAATTAAAGTAAAACGATTTTTTACGTTTGATAGCTTTTATTTGTTATTATCCTTTGATATGCAATAGAGAAAGAAGTATTCACGGATAAACAGATCGACAGGCAGACGGACGAACGAACAGACAGACAGACAGACAGACAGACAGACAGACAGACAGACAGACAGACAGACAGACAGAGACAAGCTGGCAGGTAGACAGACAGACAGACAGACAGACAGACAGACAGACAGACAGACAGACAGACAGACAGACAGACAGACAGACAGACAGACAGACAGACAGACAGAATTATATAGCAAGTTATCAACGTCATTTGAAAGCAAACAACGTCGTGTTGCAGTCAGTTGGCAGACGAAATACGACATTCTTACTCTAATGTTAACGGTGGAAATAAAAACACATTTGTCTAACAACGTAGTAGTGTTTGAGTAAATCCTTCTCATTCAGCTACATGTCTGTTAGTTTTAGTTTACTTTATTGCATATTCAAATTCTACTTCGACATAGTCTGACTCGTACATCTGCATTGCATATTGCGCGTAATGTGAGAGAGAGCGCTATGGACAAGAAGTTTTAACGAGACCATTACAATCAATCGATGTTAAGGTTGAAATCTATAACTAAAGTCACAGCTCTGTTGGATTCAGAATAATAAATGAGAAGAAGAGAGTTTGTATTGCTCACAGCTTGTACTCAAGTTGGGTGGTGGAACCAACCGTGTGGATAGTGAGATGAACGTTATCAGAATTGTCAACAGGCTCATCGTTGGTATATTTCAATCAATGCACCTGCTAACGTGACAGATTGCTCTGTGGTTTACCTAAGACCACTCTACCAATTTGATCCGGTGATTTGCAATACATATTAATCATATTTCTGTCAAATCACCACAGACGATATGACGACAACGTAAATTTCATTTGTTAATGCACCTTGTAACCATGGCTACCACATCTCACCAATCACGTTCTCTGCCGGAGAAGGAGATCAACGAAGGGATGTTTTCATCTTCTCAGGTTTAGAAATCGCATCCTGCAGCCTTATTCGTCGTCGTGTTTTTGTTGTCATTGACCTTCTATTACCCGCTTGACACGTCATGGACAAGCACTGTGTTAACTTTTATGGATGATCAATCATAGTCGGAAAAGGAAACATTAATTGTGCAATTGTTTACCAAGTTTGGTTTGTTTTCTACTTCAAGCGTGTGGATAGGTCCGGCGTTTAAAGTCCCTTTTCGTGATAGCGTTGTATTCACTCCATAAAACGTGGTATCCCTCACGTTCAGTTCTCGCAACGGATATCTTTCCTATAGGAGTATATATCCATGAATGTAATTTATATGGATTCTTGAATGGTAATTTATATCCACCGAGGCCCGTTTCATGTACGACCCTGGAAGTGGGATTGTTGCATCGAATTTGAATTCATTGACGTCCAGAATGGGAAAACCTGCTGTCTATTCGTTCTATTTGCTTACAATTGTGTACAATCTATTGGCTGGCGGTAAGTGTCCATTCACTTTTTTAAAAACATAATCTCATAACATCAGACCATTCGAAGTATTCGACACTGTACAGATTAATTTCTTTTTATTTCATTTTCCATTTTCAATTTTCTTTCCACCAGCATAATTATCAAGTAGAGTATCCCAGTCGCTAACAACGATATTATCCTACCTGTATCCAGTGCATGGTTTTGCTATTGCTAGCCCTTTCCTAGTAGGTAGGAAGGGAATCATTCAACCCTTTGATTCTGTAACTACGTACTCTCTGTGATCAGCACCGCTTCGTTCAATTACTTTGACATTTAAACACTACATAACACTTCCTTCACGCTGATTTAATTCAACCAATAAGAAATACAAATCGACTTGGTTGTATGTACTAATAACATTGACTATTGCGTTTGTACAACGTTATCGGGCTTCACAGAGCAAATAATTGGCGATTCAAATATGTATAGTGTTTCACATAATAAAATAACGATCACAAACGGGCAGACTGGACAATTGGTAACTATTGCATTTAGAGGCCTTTTCACTATTTCTATTGAATTACACCTTTACAACTACGTCTGTAAATGAACGAAATTAAGAAATTGTTCATAAATTACCATTTATGTCTATATGGGACCATGTCATGACCTTCGGATGAAGAATGTTTTTTCTTTGTAAGTGGTAGGGCAATCTTGAGTCACTTTTTGCGACAATGGTAAATAAGCACTTCGTTGTTGTACCTTACTTTCTTCTTCATCAACTTAGCCTTAGTTTGTTTTCACAAGGCGTGTTTGATCTTGATCTTCTTTTGTTTTATTTCATCGGCAAATGGTCTGCATCCATGTCCATAAATGCATCGTGTCTTGAATAAGTGATAGTGATGCTAGAAACGCGTGTTCAGTTCATTGGTGCTTCCATTTGACTAGATATGTTGATTTTGTCTGTCTGTATTGGTCTTAGTGTATTTAACAAGCTAATAATGACTGTTCAACAGGGTTTAGTTAAACTTAAAAGGTGTGAATGAAATTGGAACACAGCCAACATGTCCATTTCCTTATCACAAGAAGCTTTAATATTGAGTAAACGGCGATGTTAATTTTTTTGCAATGTGTGATTCCCTTTCTCGCCATCTTTAATTCTCCTGCTAAAAGACACAAACAACTTTGCACTCATCACAGCCATCCTCTTTCTTTGGCGCATTATTCGCCTGAAGGTTTGACGTAAACAGAAAGTGTTACTTCCTCTACTCTATCGTATTAGTAGACAACAACAAAACGTACATGACGACGTCACCGCGTTTAATCATTTGGAGCTGAATCTCCCCATCCCATGTTTATGACGTAGCCGTCTTTTGTTTATTAGATAGATGGAGTTAAACTGCACTGCTTTCAATATAATCAACGTTTGCCATGTAAATGTATGATACTTTAATATTGACTCGTACACTTTCATTATTACATACACTTACACAGTCAAACGTGTTCCGTTTTACAACAACTTACGGTAATAGAAGAATAAAGCAGTTAAATAAATTCAGGATTGTAGAGATTGGTGAGAGAAGAGGTTGCTGTGTGTGCTGTATATGAATCAAGTGACTTGATATACGAGCGGAGACAGTCACTAGTCCACAATTCAGAATACTGTCAGACATCAGTTATTTTATACAATTTACGTGTTGTGAACGACGCTGTTCGTACACATTATAAACGGGAGGCACGTTTTTCAATTACAAGTTGGAGGGGCGCATTTGCGATTTATTACCGATGGTGGAGCATTTTTGCCTCCAAAACGTCGTGATTTTGTGAAGGCATTTCTTGAAAATTATTAATGAGTACAAATTATTAAATTTCAAATCAATCACCACCTCCTTCGTTGTCAAATTGTGCCCGATTATACTACTGTCCGTGCTATCCCAAAAATATCCATCAATAATATGTGTGTACCGAACGTTAGGTTAATTGACGGACGGATTTGGAAATGGAGTGAGAGAATTTAAATTACCAAGAAATAGATATGGCACGTTTCATGATATCTCAGTCGAAGGGGGTGTATACACAGCTTTCATTTTCCCTTTTGAAAATAAATCAATCATAAATTCATGTACGAATGCTTTCTAAACATCATATAGACTTTTCGTAGTGATTGTGGTATACTGACAAGATGCCTGTACATGACGTTCACTTCGCCATTCAGTGTGAGATTGAAGTACCTTTGTAAGAAGTACGTATCTCTCATCAAATGTCATATAATTTTACCAATGGAAAAATAAAGATAAATTCTCCCTATGCAAACACGGCTTAATTTTCACAATTCTTAAACACTGCAGTGTTCCATACCAATTATCTGTGTATCTCTCGTTAGACAGCCATTATGTTACGTAATGAAATGAAATGATGTGCATTATCTTGCCTTGCATTGTTTAACAGTTTGTTCAATACAAAGTCACATGACATCAATTATATGACCACAACTATGGGAATATGTCATGCAATGGTTTGTCGTGTCTACGATAACCAGTGCATGGTGACGTCATTCAAATATGGCGGCCACCTAGCTACAAATGGGCAAATCTCGCTCGCATACAGCACCTAGTAGTGCAGTACATGTAGCTATTTAGGGAGAACTGCAAGGCGAGGAAAATAGCTTACCTCACATTACAAAACACTGAAAGCTACTTAGATAACGAGGTATGCTAGTATGTTGCAATGTGGTTTGGTTTCTGTGTCGAAAGTTGCATTGCTATCACAGATACATGAAGTTATTTGACTTAAAAGTCTTAGCTAATGTAACGTCATTCCAGTGAGTGTTAAAAAGGTTAGGATTTTGCAACATATTCTTCAGTGATCAAGCTGAAAATCAAACCTGTCCCGACGTCCATCAAAAGCTATCGATCTTTCACTGCAACACTGTAATATCAATTTTAGCAAGTTTAAGACAATAGTATTACTCAACATACTTTGTCGGTACCTCTAATTGAAAACAAGACACTCTTGTTCTCTCCGAATATACTGTAATATTTGGAATCTTTTTGACGAACGACATTTTCAATTTACTAATCTTTTGAACTTCCTGCGATGAATATTGTTTACCATATGCTTACTTTCCCGAGGATTATGATCAAAGATTGTAACGGGAATTGTTTGCTTCCCTAGTCGCATTTCATTTCAATTAACGTCAAATAGGGCATTGCACAAATTAGACAAGAATGTCTTCGTAGTGTGACGTGATAGTACAGGTGTGAACAAGTAATTATACCATGACCAAGGGAAATTGAGGATGACAATTAACTAATAGGTCACACAACAAGAGAGCTGTGAAACTAGACTTTTTAAGTTAGCATAAATTTACTGTCAAAGTAAAATATAGGATCGCCTCTAAGTGTCATTGTACCATCCAAAACTATACACATTAAAGTATATACTGCATAAATCTATCCATCCACACATCCATCCATCAATGTATCCAATTCAGTTACATTGTTGTCTCAAAAGTAAAGGTGAAACGCTATTACAATTAAGAAACTCGGTTTTTAAATGGAGCAACGTTAAAAGATGCTGTCCAGAAGGTGACAGCATAATGACGTGTTCACTTTGTGAAATTCAAACGTTGTTTCAGATGCAAGTTGTTCCTTCCCTTCTCGGAATTTATACAGTTTACAGTAAATGGGTTTCTATGAATACATAATTAATCATTAAACTCACTTGTTCAGATGAAATAAATAAAGCAAACTCGATTCTTTATTTTGCCCTTGTAATTAATATTGGCACAAAACATAATTTCCTCGTTCCTATATTGTACTACTACCAACACCAATCACAGTGGTAAGAACAATCTATGAATTGTGATGACATTATCTTTAACACCTGTTAGCCGTGTACTTATAATTTTGGAACAGACTCAGTCGATTATTGGAATTAGGTTTACACGTGATGAATAACAACACTGTGTGTACAAGCAGTTAAAACTATTGGAATATGTGTATGTTCACTCCTTTCATAGATTACACGCAATCGGCAACAAAGGTTGTCTGCAAATGGTTAATTTATCGACGAAACATGCTCAACAGACTGTTTTCTCAATTAGTAGATTAAAAACAAATGTCGTCCTTAAAACAATTTTGCCATACTACTCCATCAAACACTTGGAATGGAGTATGATATTGTGGTTATTAAACGCAATTGGAATACAAATACACGTAAAACCTCGCCACTAGTAGTTACACTATTGCCATCCGTGACATATTACGGCCATCCGTATTACATGTTCAATGAACAGGCATCACTTTATCATGGATTAGTGTAACTGATAAAGCTAAAGGATAGAATAGTGGAAGCAAAGTGCTCATTGATTTTTTTTAAAATCTCTGCAAGGGGGGGGGGGGAATTGTTCTACATATGTAAGGCTATTTTGTGGGGGAGTCATTGAATGTGAATCAATGGCGAATATGAATATTATAATGTGGGCACTTCTTGTTAACAATAACATGAAAGTGATTTTGATAGGTGATACATGGTCATTAATTTCATAACAAGCATGTCATTGATTAATTTATCGGCACTTAGTGTTTGGTGAAAAGTAAATGTTGGAATTGAAATGCATGTAAATGTTGATATTAAATAAACAGGAGAAAGTATGTCTGTTTTTCCCAGGCCAGATGTCATTATGGGATATTCTTTTCTGCGGAACCTTTAATAAAAAAAGGACGCTTCTACTGCCAATGCCATTATCACTCGCTTCAGCAGTAACTCAGTTTCATGGCATACAGCGGAAATTTAACCACCAAATACAATATGATGGAAACAACGGATATAATTAGACATAATGTGTTGGCCTGCCAGCTCTTTCTTGTTAATACATACAGTGTCGTTTACAAATACCATCTGTACAATGTTATTGTATTGTTTTCTATAGACACATTGCTTCAGCCAGTACTTGCAATGCTTTGATAAGGTTACTGGCTTCTTTCGTTGTTCTACAGACCAATCATGTCCATAATGATTAAAGTACATAACATCCCAGAATCATGTATAGCTATATAACATTTGTTTGTTTTCATTAAAATATGGTCCGGTGAGATCCCTGAAAATTGATATTCATACGAATGAATACACTGTCCAATTGAATTATCTACGAGATGGTTATCTGCCCTCATGGAGATAATTTATCAATAATTGATGGACAAATCAATATTTCCGTAGTTATCTGTCCTCACGTAGGCAACTTATCAATAACTGATGGAATAATCTATATATCTGTGGTTATCTGTCATCATGGAGATAATTTATGAATAATTGGTGGACAAATATATAGGTCTGCATATATTCAACTATCTAATATTATTTCCGGTTACTGCAGAAATATTTTTTAATTTGACTTTTATACTGAAGAGGTTAATGTGGCCCAATTTTTATGGAAATTAATCTACTTTAATTCTCACAGCTATAAAGGCAGTGCAAATGTAATTTCAATAAATGCCTTTTTGTTTTATTATTTTCAGAATAAATAACACCTACTTAGGGTCATGGCTAGGATCATATGAAATACTGATTGACTATGAGATTGAAATTCTTTTCTATTTATGCTACAGTGCCAAATGCCACAGTGCCAAAAAATCAACCAATTTAAGAGATTTATTACTCCATCGGTTGAAACTCGTATACACTGTACTGCCCTGGCATCTAAATAACTATCACATTGTAAAAGTGTCTGGTTCAATTGAATACGCTGATAATTTTGACGACACTGTTGTTCCTTACGAATACACGTATACATTTCAATTAGATCAATTGAAGTCTAGTGAAGCAGCGAGTATGCTGCGTGAACAGTTTTGAAAGTCCGAGCTAGAGTAGTTATTGGTAATCAGATGCACATAATTATATTTACAAAAATTACTGAGATTTTCTCATATTTTGAAATCATTTTACAATCTTACAGTGCAATTAATCAAAATTTAAAAAACAGTCCTCTTTATAAACATTTGAATTAATATTTTATGCATGTTTTTTAACTGTACGGCTTTGACAAGAAATGGAAAATTCAAAATACGTGATCAGTGATAGTGAAATATCTTAAAGTGGGTATAGTCCGTAGCTACAGGGGCACTTGGTGTCTTTTGAAGCACCATGTGTAAAGACTTTAAATATTTATACATGTGTATAGTGTTTTTCTAGCCACTACCATGAATGAAAACTTTAATTTGACGCACATTCCGCTCTGAGTTGCCGGTGGCCGAGCAGATAGCTAGTGTGTCTCTTACCACTACACTACTGAGTTCGAATCCAATTAAACATTACTTAGATCTGTATGAAGGGCGATGCTCAGTTTGACCTTACCTAACAACGCAGATTTTACCCCACCCCACCCCCTCACCCCACACACACACACCCCAGGACACTTGGGCGCTGCACAAATAGCGGATATATTTACAAGTATACATTAGGAGAAGTATTCCTTCATAGCATAACAGAATGATGTCTGTGAAATTGGTTACAAAGGGGGATGAAAGTTGTGGTTCTGACTCAGACAGATCGGGAATGCTTGATAACGTTCGTAGCTACTATTAAGTTCAAACAAAACTAACGTAACCACGAAAAGCACGTCACGTTTTGAGTTCGAACCATGTTGCTTTAATCATCCAAAGACGCTGTTATCTACATGAATGTGACTGCCTTCTCAGATTCAGTTGTCATTTGATGTCAAAACAAATGAAGATTAACGTCAATTGTCAACGAAGTAACCTACTTGTGTTTATATTCTATTGATTTTAAAGAGTTAGTAGGTAAGACAAGATCGTTGGAAACAGGTTACAGAGTTACACAACGTGTGAAAACCGATGGGAATGACAAATTGTGGAGATTCTGGCAATAAGAATATCGACCTTTCACTTTTCTTTATCTCTGACTGGCTTAATTCCTTTACACTATAATCTATCCATGGCATACACAATGTCTTTCAGATCTCAATCAAAAGTATGGAAATTTCGTGTGTAGAATTTCTTAATAGGATAAAAAGTGCACGGCATGCGTCAAAGAATTCGCCACTAAATACGTATTCACGTCGCAATTGCTTTATTGTATATATACCCTATGTGTGATTATTCAAACTGTTTATTTGGTTTGGCTTAAATTACTGAAATACTAGTAATCATCTAATGTTGCCAAAAGGTAGAAAAGACCTAATCGTTCGCTATTTCACTATTCGAGAAATTGATTATTATTGAAGCTGTGATTGGCCAGGACATGGTACTTTTGATCATTGTACAACCCTAGCTAGCTTGCAAAGGGTATAATTTGACTACAACTGAATAGCACATTGCAGGAAAAATTACCAGTCTGAGACTACAAATAAATTTTCACAAGTTTTCTTCAGCTGGGGAGTTCAGCCCTGTTTTTTACATTGGAAGGATGGTTTCATTTGTTTCATATTCATTTCTAAATTCCTACAGTAGCATGATCGTGTCTGAACTGTGATATTTTCTCATGTCATAACTTTTTGCTACCCATTTTGAAACACCTTGGACACTCTACAGAGCCATTGTACTCAATTTACTCAATGTATGTATGTATGTATGTATGTATGTATGTATGTATGTATGTATGTATGTATGCATGTATGTATGTATGTATGTACGTATGTATGTATGTATGTATGTATGTATGTATGTATGTATGTATTGTGTACTGGGGCCAGACACGGTTTTTATGAGCAAGACAAAATTAGAAGTAATTGAATTTGAGATCCTTTACAAAGTTGACCAAGAATCCTCAGGGACTGATATTACATTTATAGGAGCACACACAAGTTGACATTGTGTATGTGCTTATTTCTGATCTTATTAAATTACATACACAAGTCGATCTTTAATTAGTAGGTAAATATGAAAGTTTAGATTTTAAGTTCATGAATTGGTATTTAATATCGAAAATAATGCAAACAAGTTGGGTATATATATATATATATATATATATATATATATATATATATATATATATATATATATATATATATATATATATATATATATATATATATATACACACACACACACACACACACACACACACACACATATATATATATATATATATATATATATATATATATATATATATATAACACTAAACGTTTTGTTGTCGCAGTGAACCTTTTGAGGTCAATTCAAGGTCACTGTAGATTTAATACCAAAATTGTCAGGAATGTCATCTCATCTCAATTGGATATAAATCTTATCTTACAATAATATCGTTGCTACATCACACAAAAATCATAACAGTAAAACCTAACAGTGTACTCGGTCTACATTTTAAGACGTTTTCTATTACTCTCCAAGGGAGTTATTACAGTCAGCTATTAGGTTGTTGTGCGAGTTAACGTCTCCCTAATTTATCATTGATGTTCGAAGGTGATCATGATATGAATGTCACACGTTTTGGAATGAATCGTTTGGGGGTGGGTTATTCACATAGTAAGGGTGTGTATATACGTGTATGTATCGTAGTTTTCTCTTTTTCGACTCATGTATAGACTTTTGATTTTTCAAGTATATTTTAAAGACCCCTAGTTTCTAGCTGAATTGTAAACTTTTCACCCTAGTTTTTTAATCATTTTACAGTTTGTGCTTGTCATTTTTAATCCGCCAACGTACAACTACCCATTACACGGCCAACTACTCCCTCCCCCCACCCCCCCCCACCCCCCAAAGAATTCGATTGACATGTCATAGTCTTGTCTTTACAGGGTATAGGAAATGAATCTCGAGTGAATTCGACTAACGCAGTCTAGTCAACGTAAACTTACAAAATGAAATTGACTTACTGTTTCTTTCAGCTTAATACAAATCAGGCCCTAATTATTCGCAATCAGTCATCGATTGACCGAATTAGTGTGTAATTTGTTAACGACCCATACTGACCGGTAGGTTCTGTTGATAACAGATACCAGTATGCCTTCTACGATTTTAACTTGCCTTCGGGGATTGTATCAGGTAAATACTATCAACTACGTCGTAACCTTTCAATGCAAATTGGCAATATAAGAAAGTGCCTTGAGAGGAATTGAAAATTTGTAGCACTGTGATCTCCCCGAATAAATTGCCTTCGGAAATAATATAGTATAGAATCTTCCGATTTCTGATGTAAGAGTACATTGCTCTATTGTTGTATGCTCTTCCAATCAATTTGCATGTTTTGAAACTTTCAATAGTGGCTACGTCACTACTTGCAAGCTTATTCAGCGTGTCGTGAACAAGAATACTGGTGGTAACTATCTGAAGAATATGAAGCCAAAGCTCAGCACGGGATATGACGTAGAAAGAACATAGTGCTAGCTTGGTTTTGAAAAACAGCTAATCGTTTGCATTTTTGACCGCCCTGCTTGTATTGTTCGGGTGGATTGGTCAGACAGACGATGAATGTAAGAATTGGTGGAGGGAGGGAGGAGGGATGGATGAATGGAGGGATGGATGGATGGACGGATAGACAGACAGACAGACAGACAGACAGACAGACAGACAGACAGACAGACAGACAGACAGACAGACAGACAGAGTTAGTCCGTTAGATATACTACCTGACACTAACTCATAATGACCTTTTCACAAAACCGAGTTACTCATCATTTGTGTGACATGGTGCTAAGAGTGACCATGTAATAGTATTTCTTTATGTTGAAGTTTGAGGTTTGTAAATGGCTTATTGAAACATAATAACTAGCTTAAACTAAGACTTTAGGTTAAATCCCATGAGAACTGACATTGCCCGTTACGTGCTTTGTGTGAATGAGTACTTTTAATTCCCTGCATTGACAGTGATCCTAACCCTGAGTCATTTCACATAGTACTGTAAATAGAACGAGTCTATTAGTACTACGGCTTAGAGTTGCACAATCATATATCTGTAGGATCTAATGAGCAAGTCTCGCGCTTTCTCTCCGTCTCTCTCTCTGTCTATTTCTGTCAGGCTGTATGTTTGTCTCTATTGTCTCTGTCGCTGTCTATCTCTAACTCTGTCTGTCTGTCTCAGCATCTGTGTCTGTCTGTCTCGCTCTCTATCTCTCTCTTTTTCTCTGTCTCTCTCTGTCTCTCTCCTCTGTCTCTATGTTTCTGTCTCTCTCTGTCTGTCTGTCTCTCTGTCTGTCTGTCTCTCTGTCTCTCTGTTTCTGTCTCTGTCTCTGTCTGTCACTCTCTCTCTCTCTCTCTCTCTCTCTCTCTCTCTCTCTCTCTCTCTCTCTCTCTCTCTCTCTCTCTCTCTCTCTCTCTCTCTCTCTCTCTCTCTCTCTCTCTCTCTCTCTCTCTCTCTCTCTCTCTCTCTCTCTCTCTCGTCCCAAATTTAGTGCACGTAAGCATCATAAAGCCATTTTTCACATTTCACACCAACCATTATTTACGATCTTTCATCTGGATGACATTGTACAGTTTAGATATTTGTATTTGAAATTGAGTCGAACTATTTTGTAGGACTTTACTCCTGTACGTACACTTTATTTTTACAATATATTCAACAGGAATGAGCAAACCCTTAGAATTCATTTATGTGGATTTGTATAGACAAAAATATTATGCTGTACACGTTCTTATTGAAGCAGACAGAGACAATGATCTAAATTCAATGCTGACGCTCAAGGTCATCAGCCAATGGTTATAAAACCACCTGTCTTCCAATAAACAATAGACGTACGTATATCGAATATACAATTTACTTGACAAATCACAAATTATTTAGTCCAGATATTAAAGCTATTAAAGTCGTCAGTAATACAACGAAAGAAAAGCTTATTATATTAATTCTCGAGCGTAAAACACTTGTCAGAATGAACAAGGAAATTAAAGTTTGATCGCACCATGTCAATAAAATTCTAGAATCCCTGGTATTCCCAAGATATATGCTAAACTGCCATCGGCTCTGTTGGTTGCTTTTATAATCAATCACTGAAAGTGTGCAATTAGATAATATAGGTTTAGCTAGTCTTATCATAAAGCCGTAACTTAATTACAACCTGCTGATCGGCTGCATCACCTGTGCACACTTGTCTAGGTTATCTCGTAATTCGTCAGTTATTCGCCCTGGGCGAACTCATCTCCCATAGCTCTTGCTTGTCAAATTGCTTAATAACCTTTGTGTCTATATTCTTTTTACGACTCTGTACTGAATCGGTGGTTTTTAGTCTCTGTGTTTATCTCAGTGAAACTGGTGTGATTTGCTACATTAATTCTTACGTCTTACCTCGTACATTTGATGGTGATGGTGGTGGTATTAAATATGGTGTCAGAGTAGTCTGTGCTGTAAAATATGGGCTAACAAATTGATATCACTATGTGGACTAACCCGATACGCCATGTAGGTGAGGAATGTAGTTAAACTCGTAAATATACGAAGAATATTAATGCTGTTAGTCTTCCCTGACAATATATCAATCCCCTTGGACTCGACAAACATGCAGAATGAAGGCAATGTTCGACTGTTGGCTTCGATTTTTCAATGGGACTTAAAGCGTGGTGAGAGTATCAACATCTCTTAGGACAAGACTTTGTGTTTTTTAATGGTTACATTCTTATCTACATGAATAGATTAATACTGTCATTTCACGGTATAGGAAGGCAACAATCATACAGAATAAATGTATTACTAAGCGTTTAACTTATTACACTACCAATGTCACTTTGGGGCTTTCAGTAGAGCCAAGTACATGTAACATGAAATTATGATAAGCGATGATGATGTCTTTTATGTATGTCAGAGAAGACTTGGAAAGTAAAGTAAAACAACTCCAGAGATATACAGTAGTCATCCCTTATTACAGCCCGGGGGCTATATGAAATGCCAATGCCGGTCCGTCCGTCCGTCCGTCCGTCCGAGTACAAAGCATATCTCAATTATAAATCAGAACTACTTTCAATCAGACCTGGCACAAATGTCATATAGTAAATAGGGAAGTCACTTAATTTAGCAAATTTGGCCGTTTGACCTGCAAAGCTTTGATAAATATAGACTCCATCTAAGTATCTACCAACACACTACCAATGATGAGCTTTCTAATGAGATATCGAACTTAGACCTTGACTATCATATCCAAGTTAAATAGGTGAAAGTTATCTTTCTACCATAACTCAAGAGTCTACACCAATATCGGAGCAGGTAATCTTTCTGCATATACTTTGATATCGACCTTACCTCAACATTCAAGATCAACTACCATAGTAAAATATAAAATGTTTATATAGATTCCCAAGTGTGATGTACATTCGCAGCTCATAAGATAAAAGCAAAATACATGCATTAGTTAAGAACACATCATTCAAGTATGTGCACCCAAATTTCAGTGCAAGCTATTCTATTCAGACATTGGCGTTGCACTTGACCTTCATCTTCAAGGTTAAATTGAAATGTTCCCGATAATTTTGAAAGTTTTGATCATAGGGTTACGATTCGAGTACAAATAAATGTATTATTATTATTTTTCTTATTATTCAATTGCCTACATCTGTGTTATCAAAGATAACCTTTCTGATAAGACACTAATCTTCACATTCAAAATCAATTAGTAATTTATTCCACACTTTTTGAAGTTTTGCACGTGTAGACACAATTGACATGTATTCATCAATACTTTTAGAGATGGGATTTCTTTTTAAAAAGTCAACTCACCTTTGAAGTGTACCATCCATCTTTTTCTCAAAAAGTAATACCTTCAAACTTAGAAGACTTCTTTGACTGTAGACGATGATTGAAAGTTCTCTTGTCAAATATTGGATACAAGTTATTCGCATGAAAATTCACTGACATCATGATTTTCATCTGAATAATGAGTTAATGATTACTTGTGTATTCATAGAAACCACTTTACTGTAAACTGTATAAATTCAAGAGGCTTAAAACAAAGGATCTGAAACAACGTTTGAGTTTCATAAAGTGAACACGTCATTATGCTGTCACCTTCTGGACAGTATCGAACGCAGCTCCACTTAAATCGAGTTTCTTGATTGTAATAGCGTTTCTCCTTGAGTTATGGGACAACAATATAGGATGGTTACATTGATGGATGGATGTGAGGATGGATAGATTTATGTAGTGTAGTGCAGAGTACAGTAGTGTAGTGCAGTGTAGTGTAGTGTAGTGTAGTGTAGCGCGGTGTGGTGTAGTGTAGTGTAGTGTAGTGTAGTGTAGTGTAGAGTAATGTAGAGTAGTGTAGTGTAGTGTAGCGTAGCGTAGTGTAGTGTAGTGTAGTGTAGACTTTAAAACGTATACTTTTGGATGGCACAATGACACTATATTATATACGATGCCAGATCATCCTATATTTTACTTTGACAGTAAATTTATATTAACGTAAAATGTACAGTTTCATTGCAGCTTTGTTGTTGTGAGACCAATTATTTCATTGCAATCCTCAATTTCCCTTGGCCATAGTATAATTACTATTTCACACCTGTACTATCACTACGAATGCATTCTTGTCTAATTTGTGCAATGCCCTATTCGACGTTAATTGAAATGAAATGCAACTAGGGAAGCAAACAATTCCCGTTACAATCTTTGATCATTTATGCTCGGGAAAGTAAGCATGCGGTGAACAATATTCGTCGCAGGACGTTCAGAAGATTGATAAATCGAAAATGATGCTCTTCAAAAAAAATTCCAATCATTACGTCATGTTCGGAGACAGAACAAGGCTGTTTTGTTTTCCATTAGAGGTGCCGACAAATTCAGTATGTTGAGTAACAATATTGTAGTCCACTTGCTCAAATTGATATTACAATGGTAGAGTAACAGTGAAAAATTGATACCTTCCGATGGTTTGATGTTCGGCTTGATCACTGAAAAATCCTGTTGCAAACTTTTTATCGTTTTAACACTGTATGATATTAACTACATTATTTAGAATTTAGGTAAATTCTGTTGAAGTGTGAGGTCTTAGCTAATTTCCTAGTCCTGCCATTCTAGTAAAGAGCTACATGCATTACTATATTCCTGCTACTTGGTGCAGTGGTCCAAAGGTAGAATTTTGACCGCTATACTAGAAAAGAAGCCGAATACTGACACACAGTATAATTATAAGTACATCATGCTCAAAAAGTAATTTAACTTATTTCTATATGAAAATCGTACGAATTTCAAACAAAAAAGGCTAGAATTTATTTACCAATATCATTTAATATTGTACCACAATACTCACAAAATACTGTCAATTCATTCTTTGCAAATCCTCCAAAAATGCTGGTAATACACCCTACACGTTTCAAGCGCCCTCACAAAATAGTGGTAACGCATTCCTTGCAATCTTAAAGATGTGCAAAGGTTTCGTGCGATAAATTATTATCACAAGATGTTGAAATATATAGTTAGTAAAAGTAGAGTATATTAACCAAGTCAGTGACCTTAAGCTTAGTTTGACTTTGTTTACGTTTTATGTAAATTAGTGAGTGTTTACCTTGTATGTAAATTAGCTAGTAGTGAATTATTTTACATTTTTCACGTAAACAATTCACTGACATCATGATTTTCATCTGAATAATGAGTTACTGGTTAATTGTGTATTCATAGAAACCCGTTTACTGTAAACTGTATAAACTGAAAGTCAAGATTCTTACCAGAATGGGAGGAAACAAATTTAAACCTGAAACAATGTTTGAGTTTCACAAAGTGTATATCCATTACAGTGTCACCTTCTGGACAGCTTCATAAAAATCGAGTTTCATGATTGTTTTCACTTTTGAAGCACCATAATAACTTGGATGGAAACTTTGATGGTTGCGAATATATTATATGTAGTGCAGCTTTTGACATGTATCATTCTGGATTATGTACATGTTTAATACAATTTACAAGACACTCAACTTTCACTTTGACAGTGATTTGTTTAAATTTCAAAATCTAGTTTCGTAGCTTACTTAGGAAAATTATTTCAATGCCAGCTTCGATCTTCCTTCGACCAAATATGTATATGTGTGTATGTCGGTGTGTGTATGTATGTATGTATTATGTATGTATGTATGCATGTATGTATGTATGCATGTATGTATGTATGTATATGTGTGTATGTATGTATGTATGTATGTATGTATGTATGTATGTATGTATGTAAGCTTATGTATGTATGTTTGTATGCATGTATGTATGTATGTATGTATGTATGTATGTATGTATGTATGTACCTAGGACATATATGTTTTTGTGAGCAAGACAAAGGCCACATATGTTTTATGAGCAAGACAACATTAGAAGTAATATTGGATATGATATCCTTATCAAAGCTGACAACAAGGAGATGTGCCTTTAGTAAAAAGGTAGAAAAATGACTCTTTGTTTAAAACATCTTGGCTAGATTCGAATGACGCAATCAGAACGTTTATGATTAACAAACATTAATGCGTTTACTCATGATCCATGCAAAGGTCAGGGGTCGATATAAATGGTTATTAATCATATACGTAGCTAATAACTAAGCGTGATCGTCGTTAAATACCTCCACTGACCCTGTCGCGGAGGTGAAGGACGTTCGAGGCAACGTCATTTTTGAACTGCATATAGAGGTAATGTGACCAGTCAAGGGAAAACATCTCATTATTGCGAGTGCACTTTGTATTCTAAATTTCAATTGTACATTTGATTATATCAGTTGATTGATAAAAAATCCAATTTGTTAATATTTTGGTATACGTTAGCTGCAGACATTCTACGCTCAGTGTTGTCTTACCGCCGTACCTTTGGGCCCCATAAGGTGTATCGACATCCATAAATTTCACACTAGCATTACGTTTAAAAGTTATAAGTCAATGAATCGACTTCACGTGAACTGTCGTATATCTCTATATACCAGCAAGTTTTGGCGATGTCTACCGCTCATTTAAGCAGTTTTCCCACACACAAAAACAGAAAGAGAGTATACGATAAAAGAATATGATGCGAAAGTTGGACAAAGTGAAACATGAAGTCTGATCTTTTAAGACATGTGTTCCAAATCCTTTTTTTCATTTTCCTGTGCTATGGAGACATTTCTCATGTTAAAAAAACAGCAGTCAGAGAACATAAATACCAATTATTTACCACTTTTCATCAAGTGGATAACACCTTCTGATTTTCTCTCCGGTGTCGAGTTACATTCATTTCATGTGATGACAACAATGCGGCAGCTGTAAAAACTTTCACAGCCGATGTGGTCGTCGATTGTACGGAAACTAATCGATCAATCAGAGTTTCATTAACATTCAAATCACGGAGTTACCGTGAAGACAGTTACGACATGAACGTTATTTAAAAGACTCCTAGAGAGTTCGACTGTACATAATGAATAACTACAACCAATGAGGTAATTATAGTCAAACAAAGCTACACCTTGAGCATGAATAGTGCTTTAATTTGCAAAATACTATGAAATAAAGGGGCTATACTGAGTCACCATGGCCTAGAAGTGTGGCTTACTCGCTATAAAACCCTCCATGATCTAAAACGACATGGTAAAAATTCCATCTTGACTTCAAGATGGAATCGTTCAAAAATTCGAACTCATTTTTTCAGTTTCAAGTCAATCAAAGTCTGGTGACTTTACTGTACAAGTCATGTTACTACTGTGGAAACCTAGCTTTCGACTTACTAAAACAAGACACAGACAAAACTAGATTTGTCGTGTGATGTATTAAATTGATCATGAAAGTCATCGAAAACGCCACCCTACTGTGAGTACAATTAAACCAACTACATTCAATAGCTTACAAAATCGCAACTATAGTTTTAGTTTGTGTCTATCTTAGTTAGCTGAAAGCTTGGTTTCCGCTGCCGTATTTAGCCATTTGCATGCCTCTACATTGTAGATGCTAAAGGACACGGCTAGTTTATGCGTGAAACTCGTTTCTGATTTACACTCAGAATTTGCCATTTCTATATACAGTAAGTGAAGACCGAGTATCATTGCATAAGAAACGTAAATATGTCGTTCAAACCCCAAGGTAACTCCTATGGTACAGAGTCAGCTATAGCAAGAGGCGCTTACTCCCGAAACAAATAATCGAAAACAAACGAAAATTTACGAACAAGGAAATAGAGGTAAATAAAGCAATCGAGCCGTATTCTTGTATCAGATTTTGATCATAGTGATGTATCTGTCGGTTTATTTGCTTGTGTGTGCGTGATATTTACTTCTTTTTGTTTGTTTGTTTGTTTGTTTGTTTGTTTGTCTGTTTGTTGTTTAGCAAATAATACAATTAAATTGAAATTCCGTAAAAACGTTACCTCAAGTATCCTACTTTTTCAAAATCGCCTGCAAATACAGTTCAAACAAATGATGTCCCAGTGTCATAGATCAGTCAAGATCCGTCTAATAGATATGTAAGGTGAACCATCTCATATAAGTAGAAATATCAATGTGGGATAAAAGCTGAATTTCTTTAGTTTTGACTCCGACCCCTGACCTCCTTTCAAACTAATCTGACTGAAATTTATGTTGTTTCAGACTTCATTGAGAATACTTTATATTCAAAATTATGCTGTACTACCTCTGGTGAAACACAAGGCTGATATTTAAAGCGCAACATTCAACGCTTGATTCACACACACGCCCCTCGGGGTCCCACGCTACGAAAACCTGGCCTGTAACTAGGGACGCTCAAACAAAACTCTGTCTCCGAGCAGAAATTTACGTTATTTGCGAAGGACTTTTTTTCCAACTGAATTCTTAAGTTGGGCAAATAAGCATTTCGTAGGATAGTCAAGAACCCAAGGCAATGCGTTATGTAATGTCAACAAACAAAATAGTTTCATCCAGACATCATCTGATGACAAATTAACTTTAAAAAGAAATCATGCCTTTTATTTCAAACTTCTAGGTGTAAAACAAAGATTACGAATATTCTCTCCTGGTGAGATAGATTATTCCCGTCGTTTGATTCCACCACATATGTTATGTGTGTGTGTGCGCGCGCGTTTATGTGTGTGTGTGTGTGTCAAATGAATATATGAAACAAGTACGTTCAAGGTAATAATTGTGTTTGCCAGATGAAACTCTAATGTTGTCTACCCCTCTACCTAATAGGGAACTTGCAATCCAGACTGAGCATGCTCAGATGCAAAGGACTACGGGATTGTCTGTGGTTATCATAATACCTAATCGGGAGCTACTGATAAAATAAACCTCCCACAATTGTCAGGATAACTATGAATTGATTATTTGTGGTTACAAACAATGTATCAACATTGTTTACAATACTAATTGATTAGTATTTATTATGACATTTCCCATGATGCAACATTCAACATGGCGGGTTTGCAAGTTCCCTATTAAGACAATCACGTCTTTTTATCATCGATTAGCCTTGGCAAAGTTAATTAGTAATGGACTTTAATAAACTTTCTAATTACTTATCGGAAATTTATAGTACAAGTAATTATCTATGTAGATGCAGCGCAGATGTGTTTTAATCAAAACCCCACCTTCACCTTGAATTGTTACCTGATTCTTCAACCGTTGAAAAGTTAAACATTAAGTCATCCACGACTATGAGGTCATATCGCCATGGCTCATCACGTTTCATCATAAGTCCGTGACCGTCAAAATGGGTCAATTTCATGTTTTCACTAATATTTGTTGGACAGACACGATTTCATTTCACTGGTACACAACATCATTTTGCCATGATGTATCGAAATCAGACAGCAACAAACCGATGTGGTACGGTTATCAAACCATCGTATAATAATTCAAAGCTAATGATTAGAAATGTCGATTTTCAAACATAGTCAATTTGTCTTGTTTTGTTGACCCCTTCCTATAACATTTTGCTACAGTCTTCAATTACACTGCCCGTGTCATGTCTTTTCCATATTAGGCTGCCTGAGTTAAACTTTGACATTCCATGGCATTATGGAAAGTATAGCGTCTGTGTGAAAGTTCAAGTTCACAAAAGCTAAATATCACTGTCCTGATTGAATTTACATTGGCTTTTTTCTGCCGACACATATCATGTTGAGAGAGAAATACCTCATCCTGTTGTGAACGATGTCCATTCCTTTGAGTGAATAACTCTCCAAATTGAAGATTAAAAGATAAAATATCACTTCTTTTCCCCGTAAATTAAAACCGACGTACTGTAAAATGGTCACCACAGTAACCGATAACTGAAAAGAAAAATGAATGATGGAACGATATGAAAGCCTGAATTCTAAATGTACGGATAGGTAGTCATTACTAAAACGAGATCTTAAAAGACGAGATCAAAATAGGATTGACCTTCTCTCTATTACTTAACACCTGTGCAATTGCGCAAAAATATTGAGCAAATTCATCCACAATTTTTTCCTCTGGAAAAGTGGTCTCTTTTGAGTTTTTTAACACCAATCCGGTTATAAGATTTAGTTTAAAATCCTACTCGAAAATAAATTGACATGTGCCATGGACTTATCGAAAGGAGGCCTTCTGTTCAGGTAAATTTGCAGGAAATTATTTCTACGAACGGCTTACTTTGAAACGGATGATCTTTTAGCCTTATATTAAAGTTAACCTAAATGTTAGACTTGCCTAAAGTGCATGCACATTACACGTATCGAGTTTCAGTTAAAGTTTAGGCACATAAATCTACATGCATATTTTACACTGTTGTCCCTATCAGAAGAAAGTATCACACAAATTGGTCTTCATTTGGTTTGAAATTTTAACTTGAATGTCTAACTTGAATGGTTGTAATCGGGCCAAATTAGCCATTTATCGTGCCCTAGAACCTAAAGAATAACCTCATGGCCAAGCTTTAGTTATGTAATCGGAGTACACCTTCGTCTTTGTTTCTATGCACACACAAAAAAAATCAAACCCGCCATGTTGTGTGGTGCACCATGGTAAACGTTGAATCATTCCATTGGTACAAATGAATTATTCATTGTAAGTAATCAGTCAAGCTACTTATAAGACACAAATATTTCATCCGTAGGTAGACTAGTGACAGGTTTAAATCTTAAGTGAAAGCTTGGTTTGAATCCGTCGACACATTAGTTTGACATATTTATTAGTGCTCATTGAATATTCAATATCGAGGCATAAACCATGTCATACACTTCCTCAGTCACAGACATTATCATTCATTCGTTCACGATGTAACTCGTGAAAAATTACGTTTTGTATGGAAAAGTAACGTGCTCTGGTCGATAGAAGCGCTGATTTTAGGGTCCGTACCGTAAATTCAATCGTGCTGCATACATAAGTTTACTTATAGATTATTCAATGCACCTCCTCATGTAAAATATTGAGAAGTTGGTCATTACATCTAACAAAACAGTAGTATCCTGTTGCAGCTAGTGTAGCCTTAAAGGCTAGACCAAACACATCAAATGATACAAAAAATGGGAAACACGTACAGACAACCAATTTGCCATGTCTCAAAATGTTACATTGAATTAAATATATTTTAAGAACAACACGTCTAGAAGCGAATGAAATGTACACGAATCTTGAAAGGATCAATGACAGTAATTAATTCTCAAAGTTTGGTATAATCTAACACTTTATAAAGATTAAGTTACCTGTCACATCTTTCGCGGTATGAATTTTAATGTGCCCAACAACAAAAAAGTAAATGGATTTCACGATGAATACGAATGTTGAAACATTCATATGAATGCCAAATGTCTGATCTTAGCGCCATATCATCAATAATGTCCAGGAAATACATTCATCTAGTTGGCACAGACCGAGACTCTCCTCTAGCATAATGCTACAATTAATAGATTAATTTTTGGACCATTAGATGCACTCGATATGTATATTTGTCCCAGTATACATCAACTGTCAAGCTTTTCACCTTCTAAAGTAATCTTTTCAATCTTCTCGACTATTTATGTCCCGTATTAGAAAACTTAGAACCAACGACCACGTAACAATAATGCGTTTATTTCTATCACGTGGTTCATCTGGCTGCTGCTGGCTTAGGTATTCAATCGGATATATATTTTGTTATCATTGATTTGTGATGGGAGATAGTGTGTGGTGGAATATGCATCCTATCAATTTCAGTTTAAAGAAGGCAAACCGAAATTAATAGGGAAATATTTTACGGGTTATAGCTTGAGAGACCCTTTTAAATTATAATAAAACAGCTCTGGGTTCTTCAAGACATGGTAATTGTTACAACACCCAGGACCAGATCAGTCCATAATTATATCAAAATCATTAATTGGATCGAAATTTCATGCTAATATATACTCACCTTTTATTATAATTATAATATATTTAGGGAATATAGATGAACGTTTCACTAAGAAATATGATAAGATATATATTTTAAGTGCTGTCAGAGAAAGAACATTTCGATTTTGAACGTGAATGGGTCGTCGTGGCAACCTTATGCATATGATTGATTAATGAAATTAACACATCTGGAAGTTGTTGTTTTTTCATCCCACTGCTCTTTTGTTTCTACTTCGTGCCCAAAGCGTATGGGATACATGTACAAGCAACAGCTCTTTCTTGACAACTTTCAGCATTCCCATGATTACATTCCAGTTGTTTCGGTTTTGTTCTATGTTCGTTCCTGCCATTGCCATTTCCTCGTAGCTTTCTAAGAAATATGCTATACACTCCATTCTAAAAACTTTAAATGTGGATGTATCAAAACCTAAGCTTTCAATTTGTATTTATTTTTTTAATAATTATTTCACATCCTTCAAAATTATTTATAGTAGCCATATGTTTAACATTTGAAATACTCGTTTATTTACATATTTGTGTGCAACAACTCGCGTCTACGTCATTGGTTTTGCGGTGCTCGAAATATGAGTCAGAACGTTTCAATCCAACACCACTGTCCCTGATGTTTCATATATTATGCTTGAGGGGGTATAATTACATTATTCCCCAATACTAGTGACCTATAAAGGTTTTCACTACTCGTGTAGTGATTCCTTAGGTCACTCGTATTTTCCTTTGGTTAAACTAAGAAAAATGTTGAGGAATATCTAATTATTCCCATCAATTTAGTCGTTCGGTAGCAAAGTAAGAGCTAGGTCCCAATTTTCAGTAGTAAACTTAAATTGGAGCTCTCACGTGAAAATTGTCATAATCCATAACTATTATTTCGAGTAGATGCTCGGAGTAATGAAACTTGAGTGAGACGTGCAGATTTGTGATATGAATTATGTCCACCGTTGTTACTGGCAGTATTTTCCTTTCTAAATTCTGAAATCTTACTACACTACATCTGGCTTACTACGATCAATATAATGTTTCTCTCCGCCATACTTTATTCTTTGAACAGCTACTGCAGACTTATCATCATTTCAAGCAAATAACCTACCACTGTTTTGTTTTATCCAGGCGTCCATGGAACAGAACAGCACAAACTTCTTTTCAAGGAGTTATTTGAGACACGAGATTACAGTCGTCACGTAAGGCCCGTTCGAAATTCTACAACTACAGTGAAGGTGGAAATGCAGTTCTTTTTATCTCAGGTACTAGATATGGTAAGTTCTTGTTTCTTATATCACTGGTTTTGACAACGTTAAACTGCATTAGTTTAATATCACTGGAACGGATTATTGTGTGTGGTACTTTGTTATTGCATTTATTTATCATACATGTGACTATCAGTTTGTGACACGTATTACACAAATAAGTTACTCACAGGAGATTTAATGCTGTTCAGGGTGTACGATGGTACAATTACGTAAATAATTATATCTAAAAAAAAACATTTTTTTTAAACTGCTCCAGATGTAGATAGGGCAGCTTTAAAAGGACATGGCAATATGTATGTGTTTGTAAACTGTAAATACCATGCCACCAATACAGTGATATACAGTGATATGCAAAGGATGACGATCACATCAATCTTAGAGCGCCGTTGTTTTTATTTTAACATAAACAATCCATGGTTGTCATATTTTTCCACTCTCACGCCTCTCGAGCGGACGTTCCTCCAATAGTGCAAAATGTTATGTGATTTTGCGGTGATGGGTTGTTCCAACCTCTACATTGAGATATATAGATTACTGACTGTTTTGCATTTAAAGCTCAATTTATGGTCGTTATTTC
This sequence comes from Glandiceps talaboti, assembly GCF_964340395.1. Lineage (NCBI taxonomy): Eukaryota > Metazoa > Hemichordata > Enteropneusta > Spengelidae > Glandiceps > Glandiceps talaboti. The sequence goes on along the minus strand of NC_135563.1, from coordinate 16,512,376 downwards.
TCCTTTCAAATTATGAGTTCAGGTAAAATTCATACATGAAACGAGGTGATGTACAACCAACAGAAACCACATACAGGACGTTATATGCTACAACGATGTAATACACGATTTCACTTTCACTTCAGCCTTTTCTTTGCTTAAGATATCCTGAAAGTCTGAGCAACCTGATCGCCGACGAGTCACCGTTGCTGGTTTTTTTAATGAAGTGTACGGAAATAATAAAACATTACAGTACAATGTAGACTAAATCATATTAATTTTCTACGAGAATATGAGTCTATATCCCATTGTTGTTTACTTCCGGATCATTCATAGCGTTATGACTCGAGGCTATGGCATACTTTGTCAGAATTTCACACCAACTACAATAGAACTTAAGTCATATATAATAACACTGATCATTTTATGACGCCCCCGTTATACAAATTCCATTCTAAGGTCACTTCAGTTAGAATTACATCATTGCTAAAGTATATGCCAGTTGACTCTTTCGTAAATGTCAAAGAATCATGATTAAATTAGTGCATTAAATCGCCTAAAACGTAGGTCTTTCGCAATTAATTCAGGCTTTTAGTGGTTTTTATTTACAATTTCTTCTTTTAAGAGGTTTTATGTTGAAATTCAATAAAATGACGGTAAAATATTGTCAGGTCGTCGTACTGAGACCACGAATATCAATAAATTATTGCATAACTATATTTATGTGTCACTTTACTTCAAAGGTCATCATTGGCCCAAAACACAAATACATAAAAATTAGTTACACTTCCCATTAAATTAGTTGATTTTGTTCTGATTCTTAATGAGTGTTACATAAAGGCTGCAAGTCTCTGTAATTCAACCGCGATAACAGCTGTTGTGTAATTTTTTTAAAAGAAGACGGATTATAAAAAATATTGTGGAATGTATTTTGACCACAGGTGTATAAAAAAACAACATTTCAATAGGAAATGGTATTCATCCTCGATATCATTTGAATCACAAAGTACACAAATATGTTCAGTTCTATCATACCTTATTTTCTCCCTGTCTCAATATACAAACAATGAGACGAACATCTAAAGCGTACGAGCATCGTCCTATGACCAGAAATTCTTACAGTTGTATGCATATTTTAGGCAATTGTAGGTTGTCATTTAACCATATTCAACAGCACCTTTTTATGGAACACTTCACATCTACATTTTGTGTTGTTCTTAACGTCTAACCAGACTCTAACGTTCATTTTAACGACTGCTAGTATGTTGTGATATCTAAAAGTATATACAATATGCATTTCCACGTGCTATGAGGCATAATTTATTTTCTGTAAAATATGCATGGTATCATGAGACGAAAATATGTACATCTGTATACCCAGCATATTCGTCCCTAATAATATATCTGAACATTGAGGGCGCTCGCTCTTTAACATGATGTTCGATCCCTGATTTACAAATACATGTACCTAATACAGCCTGAATTGATGTCTGCATTCTACACTGTATTCATAATTTGATTTCTTTTATTTACAGGATGAAACTAAAGAGACCCTTGCGACTAATGTCTGGATTACACTGGTATGTCAACTGACGATACAAGTTATCACTATGTGTTAATGCATCCAGTGTGCAATTTAAATGCATGTGTATGTCTATGTCTATGTCTATGTCTATGTCTATGTGTATGTGTATGTGTATGTGATATTGTATACGTACATGTATATTAACATGATAGTAATGGTTGTGCTCGTAAATATGTTTCTGGATAGTTTAGCAGATATTGATTGCCTTATATCAACTACGCACATGTGCCCAACTAGCGTAGCATATATTGAACATATATAGGAACATACAAGTATTTATATGCATGTATGGATGGATGGATGGATGGATGGATAGAAGGATGGAAAGATGGATAGATGGATGGATGGATGGATGGATGGATGGATATATGGATGGATGGATGGATGGATGGATGGATGGATGGATGTGTGTGTATGTATGTATGTATGTATGTATGTATGTATGTATGTATGTATGTATGTGCGTGTGTGTGTGTGTGTGTGTGTGTGTGTGTGTGTGTGTGTGTGACCATTGAAAACACTGGTCATAGATTTGTTTTCTATAATAGTTAAAGTACTGTTTGTCATGTTCATAGTATTGCATTTCTGCCATAGAGGGAGCTGTCCATGATTGTGTCTGGGCAGGACTTCTAACACCTTGGTATTTAGTGCTATTTAATGTAGTTCCTACATGAAAAACTCAATATTCTTAGGCATTTTTGTTACTATCTGTGCAGTGATTTGACAGAGAGTTAAGTTAATAATTTGTTGCGACAACACTTTTTCTGCTGGAAAGTAAAGTTAGGTGTATTGATTCACTGTAAGTTCCCGTGTGATATGGTAGAAATACACGGGGAAGAGAGATTCGATTCCTGAACTGAGGCTGTGTGCTGCAGTAACTTGCCACAATTACTACATAAGACGACTTTGATGTCACCAGAACCCTGACATTCAGAGTGAGGAAAGATCGACTGCTTTCTTGAGTAAGTTTGAACTTGATTTGAGAGTCAAGACAAGCATAAGCATCGATCTGTTTCTGATTATGTGAACATTGTGTTAGTGTTAGTGTTAGTCACTGGCAGATCACACGTCAACCATGATTTATAAACACAGAGACTAAGTTCATTTAGTACGTCGACCTTACTATGATAAATCGTTGTGGACCATAACATATAGAATTGGATTTAAATTGATGTGATCGTGGTATTCGTAATAATAGAGACCATTTTATTACTGAAGTCCAGGCTCTGTATTGTCATAAACTGTATACTATTACTAGTAATTGACATAATGTAGTGACTGGTGAAGATATCATAACATTCTATGTTACCCAGTACAATCAAGTGTTGTCTCTTTGTGGAGAGTTGAAGTGAAGTACTTGCATGAGCATAACATTTGAGTTCCTGAGAACTACATATATAAGGATTGACGGTGTTCCAAGTTGAACGACAAGTTGTAACTACACTGGAAGAGCGCTACTGGTGTTGGAATTGAGAAGATACTTTCGATTGAACATTGTGCTGTACATTTCAACTGTTTGTGTCACGGTATATTTTCAGACCTGTAACTGAACAATTGAACCCTTTTATATACTCTGTAGGAAGTATGCATTAGATAGTAGCTTATGAACATTTTGCATATTAATCCTTTATTTATTTTCATTAACATTGCATTGTTATCCTCTAAACCCAAATGTGTGTTGCCTCCTACTCTCACCTTAGTGTAAATTAGTGGGTAGGAAGTCAGCAATTAAACCAGAACTGTGCCCTTGTGTATGTTTAGAAATTCTTTCATTGATACTGTTTTCTCGCACCTTTTGAGTGGGCCAAGAGGGTTACATATGTAAGCATGTATGTATACTAGTATGTATCTGTGTATCTATGTATCTATGTATCTATGTGTCTATGTATCTATGTATCTATATACGAGGATGTCACATATGTGTGGACATTGTTGCAGACTGATGTCTCCTCTGTGTTCATCCCTCCTATACGTAATTGATGTAATGTTACACAGTGTCAACAGTTAAACAATTCCAGCAATTGATCACATATCTTGTTTTATTCAAATTATATGTTTGAAAATGCACTGCCACATCTCTTAAAATTGCTAACAATACAATAGATGACACTCCTATATTTTTGAAAGTTTACAGAAAACTCTGACAAATTGTCCATTATGTATATTTATTTGGTTTGCTTTGATATTGATTTTACAGCGTTGGAAGGATGAGTTCCTAAACTGGGATCCCACTGACTACTTCCATATAGAACATCTAAAGCTATCTTCGAATTTAGTCTGGTTGCCAGATGTGTATCTGTACGACAAGTAAGCATTTTTGCTTTGATATCATAATAAATGGAGTCAATTTTGTTCGAAGATCAATAATTGTTTTAGTGATATAATTTTTGCCAAATAGTTTACTAAACTTGTCCTTGGTACATAACGTAATGCATTCAGGTATATCATGAGATGTATTTAGGTATATCATGTGATGCATTCTGATATATCGTGTGATGTATTTGGGTATATGATATTATGTATTGGGTATTTTGTGTTTTGGGGTGTATCACGTTGGGTGTATCATGTGATGTACTTGAATTTATCATGGGTACACTTTGTGAAGTGTTTGGGTTTATCATGTGATGTCATAGGGTATTATGTGACGTATTTTGGTATATCGTGTGATGTAATAGGGTATATATGAAACAGGGACAATTGTCACTGTTTAATAGACACAGGAGAGAACTTTAGAGGTGAGAAACAGTGAGTATTACTGAGATTATTTCTGCAAGTTCAACACATGAATGAAAACTAAAATTCATGAACTTGAGCTTTGTAAACAAACAACAGATAGAGCCTAGGTCAAGCAGATAGTAGGTCAAGATAGTATAGATCAGATATCAGTGAATGTTATCATGGGGACAATGTTTGGTGGAGTGTGAATGCTAACTATCACACAATCCAGTGATTAAAATTTAACTTGGCTCATGTCTCATTAAATTTTAATCCCTCAACTGTTTCATATACATATCATGTGATGTATTTGGGTATATCATGTGATTTAATAGGGCATATCATGTGCTGTGTTTGGGTATATCATGTGGTGTAGTAGGATATATCATGTGATGTATTTGGGTATATCATGAGATGAATGTTCTGCAATGTATTCTAGGGTGTATTCTAAAAGGTATAGGTATATTCTCTATGTATCAGGAGTGTATTCTATTATCGTATTCTTGGTGTAAGATTTGTTATAGACGTATATAGTTAATTAAAAAGTAAATTTAAAGTAATTAGAATTAAAATTTCTTCAGATCAAGAACAATGTACACTTGAAAGCATGTGTGTTTGTTTGTTTGTTTGTTTGTTTGTTTGTTTGTTTGTTTGTTTGTTTGTTTAACTGGTCCAAATGTTTTCATGATATTAAAGATCAAACGTATCCTGAAGCTAAATGGATAAAATAGGGAATAAATTATGTGCACTTTCCAAAACTTATTGCTGATAACTAATTTTTCATTTCTTATTATTTCTAAGTGCGGCAACGAAATATGAAGATTTATGGAGCGATGAGATAGTATCAATCAAATACGATGGCACTGTGATGTGGGCAGCACCAGCAATAATCAAAACTCACTGCAGACTAGATGTGACCCATTACCCCTTTGATGAACAGACTTGTAAAGTTATGTTCGGTCCATGGCAACATAGTGCTATGGAAATAAATGTGACAGGAAAAAGTAAGTCTATGCTGTCTTTTCTATATAATAGTCTGAGGTCTGTGCATGATGACATGTAACAGTCCACTACTACAGCACTTTTCTACTTAATCATCACCATGACAATATACTCCAGTGGCACATGATTTTCTTTGTATGGATGGATATAATCTATGAAATATTGCATACAGAGAGGTGGTGTAATTACATATACACTATGATCTCAGATTGTACTGCTTACAGTTTGACCAGTATTTTTAACAATTCTGTATTTTAACTACTATAAATTATGGGATATGACGTTGTCAATCACTTCACTATAATGCATCATGTGTATATTTGTGCATTGAATTGAGTATGAAATCGAATTGTGTTGTTCGAGTTGTAGTCGATTATAACAAAGTATCAGATATCACTTTTTAATTTTATTTTTGAATGTTTATTTAGAGTCAACTTGTCTATCCATTCCCTTGTTGTTTGTGTTATTGTTCTTGTCATTGTCATTGATGCAATTGTTGCATAATTTGCATTTTTCTAATTTTTTTCTATCAGCAACAGACAGTTACTTCAACGGCAATGCAGAATGGGTGTTATCAAACATTTCGGCCAAAAACAATATTATGAGTTACCAGATATATCCTGATGATCCTGAGGTGCCATACGGATCTGTGACATACACAATGATTCTGAGGCGGCGACCTCTATACTACATCTTTAACCTCATTCTACCGTGTGGATTCATATCCGTCACAACGCTCATGATTTTCTTCCTGCCAGCAGACTCTGGTGAAAAAGTAGGGTTAGGGATTACAGTTTTGCTTTCCCTTACAGTGTTTTTACTCCTAGTGGCAGAAATTTTGCCACCATCGAGCACTGTTCCTGTTATCGGTAAGTTTTTCGATTTGTCTTTATCTTGAGTCCATTGCGTATTGTTGTTTATCATTAATATCTGTCATTTTAATCGTTTCCACATGTAAACAGGATAAATAATCAAATGCTGTGAAATCTATTAAAGTGAAAAAATATGTAGGTGGGCTTGAATGGAGAAATTGTCCACGAACGACATATGGTCGGTTTTGTTCACACCAAAACAATGACAAATAATATAAAATTACACAAGGCCTGATTGATGGCACTTCGCTGTTCGTCTGAACATTATATAATCTTTCTCATCATACATGTTGAACCGATCCTTTTCAAGTTCCTAAGAACTGTTATGGTGTTTTATTGGTGGATCTTAGAACTGTTATGGTGTTTTATTGGTTTTATTGATCTTTACTTCATGTAATGCAATACAGTCCATGATCCAAGGTCAATGGCAATTCTGCATTGACCATGAGTCATTATCTTTGCTGTTGCACGCAAGGTCAATGGCAATTCTGCATTGACCATGAGTCATTATCCTTGCTGTTGCACACAACAAGAATACCCATAAATGCATCAATAAATATTTGCTGTCTTCATTTTGAGCACTAGGTATTGAATGTTGTGTGTATTTCATATTTTTCAAAGTAAATCACAATCGTGCTCTTGACACTTAAAAAAAACATAATAAAAAGGGCCATCTATCATAGAGTGAACAAGACAGATTGCAGTCGAAAGCTCTCAGTTTATCAAATTATCTTGTGTACCGGTTACATTTCTCAAACTCATATGAATTCTTCTTTTTTTAATATACAGGTCAGTATTATGCTGCAACAATGGTTCTTGTGTCACTCTCACTTGCAATGACTGTTGTTGTCCTGAGTCTGCATCACAGAGGACCTGAAAGTGGTGAAGTCCCTGCTTGGACACGACGACTAATACTCGGACAATTGGGTCGATTGTTATTATTTCGAAAACTAAAAGCCACAAAACAGCAATTAAGTAAACCCGTAACAAAGTCTGCTAACAGCATCAGTAGCAATTTTTCAAATCAAGGGTCAGGGGTTTCAGACTCACTACTGACCCCATTGAATGACATTGACGTCAGCAATTCAAACGCTTATAATGTAAACACTGATAGCAACAGTCACAATACTTTTGGACGACGGAATAAACGCATAAAATCTGGGAACAGCATAACTGTAAATATCAATGACGAACATTTGAGAATATTAAAGAAGATGCACCTGGAAATGAGAAGTATTGCAGACTATTTCAAATTACAGACAAGGGAAGCTGATAAACACTGTGAATGGAAACAAGTTGCCATGGTCGTGGATCGACTATTCATGTTTTGTTACATTATTGGATCTGTTGCGACTTGCCTAATTATTATATGCCAGGTGTACGCATGACTAGAGCATGCACGGTTGTATCATAACTAATGATCTCGCAATGCCGATGAATAACTGGAATTCGTGCTAGGCTTGTCGAGTTACTTCATCACGTGATATATGCACATTTCGTGCAATGACCGCAATGCATGTGGTATCATCATGTGTTAATCCAACCAGGTAACTCATCCATGGATGTTGAAATGGATTTCCATGATACATGTTTTATGTTAATGGAAAGTTCGGATAATTTCAGTGAACGTTGCAGTTGGATTTAATCGATCAATCAATTGATACTGAATTCACGCCACATGCCGCATAATCTTGTTCAGAAAACTTCTGAACTTTCGCCGATAAATTTGACGTTGAAATTGACTTGATGGATGGATGGATGGATGGATGCAACGAAAGTAAGGTTTGCCGGATACAGTCTAGAAGCGAGGCTAACATGGAGTCAGTAAAGATATGTGTATTACCAGTCAATACAACCGCTCTCATTCAACCTATGCACTGTAAATAAAATACATCACCAGGAGGGTCCTTGTCGAAAGGGGTGAGAAGAGCACCCTCAATGGCCGTGACTGATCTTTCAGTCTAGGATATTTCAGTGAAGACATGTGATGAGAGGGATTCTTGCTGTTGTTTACACTGAACTTAGGATTTATCTGAATTCATCATAATATAAATAAATTCATCATCCCAATATTTCTTCCCTACAAAAATCATTAAAATGTGAACCCAAGAAGTTGTCACTTAACCAAAAAACTACAAGTATCTGAAATAGTGACGTTTATCATGAACAGGATTTGCATATGGCATTGGTGACACATTCAAGAGTACATGTATGATAGTCTCGTCTTGAAAGGGTGCTTATTTGTTTTTTGTTAAGTGACACATTAAGAAATTCCTACACTATTCCACACAGTTAAAGTTTCCACTATTACAAAAAGATAGTGACAGTGAAGGGAAAGATACTTTCTGATTGTGGGAATCTCAGCGGATGACATACGAATTTCGGTGGTACAGTGCAAGCAATAAATTTGTCTATGTTGATAATGTGATAATGAAATGAAATACCAGTAGGAGAAGAATTGACTGTTATAAGTTCAAAAAGTACAAGTGATAAGACCCAAAAATGATGATTTCAAATTGTATAACATCAACAGATAACCAGCAATGAATCTTGAATGACAAGTATTATCAACATTATTTTTGTAGTTTTAGAGCTATGCAAACAAACTTTTAAAAACTCCAATATTTATAAAAGAAAATCATACAATAGTGCTCTGGTCCTGGTACTTTGTATTATTTTAAATCACATGTATAAGTCATTTGTGAATATTTTGACATGATCGTGTGTCAATTTTGATGTCATATAAGTATAACACTGAACGTAGAACATACATGATTTGCTCTATCTTGTATTTCACTCAAAGATCACAAAAGTGACAGTTTGTATCTGTTATATACTCTTTGTGATGTCATTAGTTATGTCAATTTCGATACTTGTGGTTTCAAGACTTAGTTGATAGTTTATCAACTGTATGGTGGGGAATTGTGAAGAAATGTTTATCAATGAACCTATACGTGTGTGGTATGCAGTGATCTGGAGATATCTGAGATACATGTATATATTCATATATGTAAACCTTATGCCGGTTCTCCCGAATTGCATAGTGAAACTAGGGTTGTGCAGAAGTCATGGAGATCCCATATCAATCAATAACGTGATTGCTCAAAGTAAACTTGTTACAATGGCAGGCAACCAAATGTCATCTGCAGCAACATTGCAACTTTATGCTACCTTCAAAGAGTTAAAAGTATTGAAGTTGAAAGCACTTATGATTTATATAAAGTGAAAGAAATTGATTTGATTCAAAGCTTCAGGCCATGTTCTGTTTTCGGATTTACAACCTGTGACACGACTTTTGAAAACCCTAATTTCTAATGCAACTGTGCCTAATGGTGTACTATTATTTCATCCATGCTTTGGAAGAGTTTTTACATTTTATGTCACCCCTAGACGTCTTATTCTACACTGAACTACATACACTGGTTTGTCCAAGTTAGAAATGAAGCTGAATGTACACTTTGTAACACCATGGTTTATCACAAGATTAATACACAAAATAAGTCAAAGACAAACTCAAAACAACACACATGTACACCCATATATTTACAAAACAGTGGTAGCACAAAGTCAAACATAAATGTTTTGTACATGTGATGGTAAAGTTACATTATTTCCTTGTATTGTGGAGGAAATCAGTACAATGCAATCAATAAATAGCTCCCTACCTGGTCTACTGTACATTCATCTTCCACCTCATGATGACTAACTTCCAGTGTTGAGTTATCGGGCTCCTTGTTCATGTTTTCCTGAAATGTCAAACGATATAATTATTTAAATTTGTGGTAATTACTCTATTCAAGTGTGACAAAATAAAATCTGCTACACATATTACAAAGTAACATCATGAAAATTTGCAAATGATACAACAAAAACATAATTACATTTTTTAAAAAGCAATGAAACAAATACTGACTGACTGACTGACTGACTGACTGACTGACTGACTGACTGAAATCAACAAATATGAAAGAAATGTAAACATAGAAAGGTACAACAAAACCAGAAAACAAATTTGTATATTCAGTTGTATTTTATCAAGTTTATGGGGGGAAAACACTATACACAACACATGTACACTACATTATATTTATACGTGTGTATATATTGTGCACTACACTACACTACCCTTCACTCATCATTGCACTGTACTACACTATACTAGCTTTTTTGGAACTTGAAGGTTCTGCAGAATAGTGTTGAAAAGTGGTAGTTTCACATTAACTGCAGTGCAATGATTGTAGCATAAACTGTTGTTTTTATTATTCGAGTTTTTGTAACATTTATGATCACCAGTAGGGTTTTACAGCATGTATGTAGTGTAGTACGTTATCTGCAGCCCTCGATGGGAACTTGACGATACATAATGTCTCAAAGTTAAACTAACCTCGTTTACAACTTGAACTGTCCCTTCTTTCCGGGTGGCTTTGTTCTTCTGCCAGGGAAAAATAGTTGTGAAAAATGTATGAAGACGGCTTTGGATCATAGCTCTTCACGGTACGCGGTGTTTACAAATGAAAGTCACATACTTTTTGGTGGACACTTGGTTGCCGTGATTGTCGATTTTCGGCGTGATTTTGGCCCTACTGGAAACTTGTACTATTTTTCCCCATCACGCCAACGTTGTCGAAAACAAAAGGGAACAAAATGGTTGTCCTTTTTACCCATATCTGAAAAATACACACTGGAGTCTACCGACCTCTACTAATTTCCATACAATTTACAAATGCTATAAGTGGCAGACGACAACCAACGAGAGGTATTCCCCGCCTCGTTCTGATTGTAAATAATACGTTGCATGCTGGGGGAACCGGAAAGTCTGATTCATAATGACACTCACAGTGTGTATAGTATTACTATTAGTAGTATACTTTATTAAAGGGCATTCCTGTCCAGGATGACGTTTGACCTAAATTGATATATATACCAATGCTATTAACGATCTGTACCTTTAGGGTATTTCATCTTGAAGCGATACTCATTCTGTATCGGTGAACAATTGAAGATACCCAAATTACATTCAAAAGGATGGCATAGGTGAAGTTTGTTACAACACCCCCGTTAGGTAGAGCGCTCTAAAGCTGATTCGAAAATCCAGATTTTTGTTTTCCGTGCTTCACCTCGGCCTAGTTTGAGTCCAACGATTTCAAATGTGAAACCCCTTACTACTAAACAAACACAAATGTAACGCTTGTGAATTCTATTACATGATGTATTTACAAAACAATAGGTACCTTGGGAACAATTTCCCTGGAAATCAAAATTCTTAAAACTTCACCAAATGAATACTTGACATATTAAAAGAAATTTAAGGTTCACACCTTTTCCCCATAGATTTAACATGATAGTAGTCGACGTCCATATTGGATTCTAAAAGGCTATTTTCGATATCATTTGGCCCCATTTAAAAAATTTGGTGACCCCTAATTTGTTCCTCGATTTGGCCTGAAAATAGGTTCGAGTTTTTTTATCAGAGAAACAGAAACAGTTTAAAGTCTCTTTCCGATGTGTATTTTATGTTAAAATAAGTTGAAAATACATTGCCCATGCACAAGCTATGTTATGCAAAGAGCGATATAATATATGAAATCACAGATAGTGGACTTTGTTCAAAAAATCTCTTTGAGAGGATATAACTTATTTGAAAACTGCTGTATGAAAACTGTTATATCTTGCACTAAACGTTCTTTCTAAGTCGGTGTGTACTTTTGTTGAATAACGGCCAACTTAGACCGAAAGGTTAGCCGTTGTGGGCACTCTTATCATCCATTGCCATGGAAGGATAAGGACGCCCCCATCGACGTATTATAAGTTACAGTCTACGGTCAACTGAGCTTGAAATGTCCCCCAAACTATTGTTTTAAAAGATGCCTTTTAATGTATACTGTGATTAGGCGTTTTGTGTCTTTGCGTTATGTATCACTTTTATGAGTAATGTATTGATATTTTTTATCCTGATATGTATACACTGAAAATGCAAAAAGAAAGTAATGTTTTAACCAGTTCCAATGGAACCCTAACACATTCAGGATCATCATATTCCCAGATTTTCATAATTTGAAACATATTTGCATCATGACAAGAGGAATATCGGTAAATATAAAACTTATATCTGTTGTTATGTGTATAATATATATATTTTTAAGAAGTGCATCAAGACTTATCTGTTTAGCAGAACCTACTGACATCTCTATATACCCACACTTTTGTAAAGCGCCATTGAACATTACTACGTAGTGGAGTTTGGCGCTATGTAAATCTCGTTGATTGATATCTAATGACTCAATGGAGACGTTGCAAAGCGACTAATTACATTATTCATAACAACTATTATTATCATTATTATTATTATTATTATTATTATATTTCGTAGAGAAAATATTGTAATATGATTCATTTATAGATCATACTGTGAATTGTCACATTTGTAATAATACATTTGTATATACATAATATATTAGTACATTTGTAATAATATTACAATTCATATTCTGTTTATTAGTCGAAACAATAAAGCAATAAACTTCAACTTGTAAAATATTTGGTACGAGTGCTGATTTCACTTGTTGAATCTCA
>NC_135563.1:15747150-15769650 GCF_964340395.1 Glandiceps talaboti | reverse complement strand
GCAAATGACTCTCATCTGACGAGTTACGCAATAGAATACTGGTGCTTTTCCTAAAACCATGTTACAGTCTGTTAATCGACGAAAATGACATCATCAGGTAGAGAAAGCAGAGATCGACGGCATACTCACACCGCTATTAATTCCCGCGAACCATTCGTCGGTTTTCTTTGAGCGATTCGTTCCCACTTACACGTCCAGGTCACAGACTAGTGTTTATTTTACCAACTTTTACGATGTTTAATTTTGCTGCCACACCTTGTTTGATCACAAAGTAAACGTATACATACGTTTATACCTATACATATATTTGACCCGTTCTCAAATTATTCTATCTTTCCATTTTTATTTTTCCAATCTTCCACCTTTTCGTTATCTTTGCTGGTCGTGACTGTGTTCTGTATTAAATTCATGTACAGTCAACAGCCATGATAACTCAGTTTATTTTGAATATTTGCATTTCTATAGTTATTTTGCCAGATTGAACTCAGCTTTGATGGGTTCTCAAGGCAGACATGGAGGGCGCTATCGGATAGAAGTCGATATTGTGATGTGGTGTGTGTGTGTGTGTGTGTGTGTGTGTGTGTGTGTGTGTGTGTGTGTGTGTGTGTGTGTGTGTGTGTGTGTGTGTGTGATAGAATATTTTATTGCATCCGTTAAAACTACATTTCTTCATTGGATTTTGTGCAAGAAGTATTTGGTTCTAAAACAAACGTAAATATATAAACTAGAGTAATAAAAGTTAACAAAATAAGATTCATATATATTGGAACGACTTGTGATTGACTCTGACTTACTAACACTAACAGAGAAGACTTTGTCCTAAGAACGGTTGCATCGTTTATTTAAAGAAACCTGTTGAGTAAAATCTCAAAATACGTGCAGTGGATAAGCTTGGTTTCCATTCAAACTCTCATCTATTTAAATTTATGAGTAATATTTTCTCATTTCTATAGTTTACATATGTTGGCATAAAGTCAATTTATTATATGTTTATAATGTATTGAGTGTTAGTGATATTTAACATTTGCAATCCATTTCACGTCTCTAACATTTCTAACGATCACACAACCTTGGGTTGAAATTGACTCGTTAACTTTTATAGTAGTGTTTGCATTTGGAGACTTCATATACTTAACAAGTTTTTCTTTTACACTTGAAATGTGGACAAACATAATTTCCAATAATGATACGCCGTATATTTGTACAAGTGTACGTAAATCAAAGGACCAAGTATGTCCTTACCACGTTGTTCTAACTTTCATATTTTAGGCGTATCGTTTCAGTATTACATACCATGTAGGACCTATTTCTGTGCTGGGGAGCCAAAGTACGAATGTACCAATATTTTTGGCACTTAGTATGATTTTTTTTTCAAGTTTGGAACGGAACTATGTCTACATTGGGTAATATTTGGAAATTGAACTAGACGAATTCTTACGTCACAAGGCGACAGAAATCGAATACCAAACCCATTGTCGTAGTGAGTCATTTCCCGCCCAAAATAAGGAAGCGGATACCTGATTGCCATGGAAACTATCAATACTTTTATACACATTGCTGGCCATTGATTTAGTACCAACTGTGGCACCTTGTTTTTCGAGAGAGAAAATGTAAAATAAATATGTACATAAATAAATAAAATACAGGATCTTGTTTGAATAAATTTAAATTCAGATTGTTATAAATATGATTAGCGTGAAGGGAAATATTTCCAATACATTAGGTTGTACTACATATGAATCTGAATAGTTATTGTAATCTAAGATTGATATCAAATGTCAAAACCAGATGCGAACAAAATATTCACTGCATTTTTTCAATATATTTCTATTATGGCACAAACTCAATAATTAGCTTGCAACGACAGCACAGTGGGAGCTCTCATCTATTGTCAAACGAAAGCGGTCTCCCCTAGCTACCATGTATTGCTTGAATTAGTGGGTGATGATTTCTATTCTAGGAGCCCTCGGAGACCGATTGAAATTCAACTATACTATCCACTTATAATCATTGTCACATAAACTGTAACTACCGCTGTAATTGACAGACCCTTGGGGTTTGCCTAGAGTTTGACCACCGTGCATTAAATCCCTGCATTAAATCATGAAAAATTAGAAGCAGAACAATGTAATTAAATTCTCAATTGAGCTGCGACCTTTGAACTCTTTAAACTGTCGGCTTAACGAAATGTATATTTAGAAATAATATTTTCTACATTAAGTTTGATAAATGTGTAATAATTACATCCGAGTTGACCAAAATGAATCGAAGTGCTTGTTGAAACTTATATTTAGGCGGGAAACATTGGCGGTTCATCTATCTACTACACTTAACGATGTCTGTTGAAAATAGATTTTATCATAATTTTGTTGAATATCTTGTCATTTTTATAAAGATATTTGTGTGTTTGGTTTAAAATATATAAATATATTGGAAGATTTTCTGATGGCAAATTATTATGAAAATGTAGGAGAAGATATTTTAAGAAAAGTACAGATCTCAGGTGGGTTTTTGCATGTGATTCTGAATAATTATGTAGATCTTATTATTTACTTGTTGAGCTACATTTTGATGTTGTAATCTTTGGGGAAATTTTCACCCGAATGACGTGTCTGCCCATTATAGGCCCCATTTTTCACACACCCAATGTTCGACTAAAACATTCCTTCCTGGTGCGACACTGAGAGGATTCGTGGTTGCCATGGCATCCATGAATAGCTTCATTTATGTTCTCAGCCGTTAAATTGAAAGTCTATGAATTTTAATTATATTGTTGGTCCACATTACACGGATTACGTTTTGTCTCTCCATAGTAATGTTTTTTTGAAAATGTAGTGAGCGGCTTTAAAGCTGATTGTACATTTCCCTTTTACATCATGATAAAAAAAAACTCACTTGCGAACAGAAAAGAAATATGATGTTGTGAAATTTGCCTCACAATATTTCTATCAGACTCCCCTCTTCATCCCTCAAAACCACAATGCAAACACAGATATGATATAAAAGCCTATACGATTGACTGCATGTAGAACTCACCCGCTGAGATAATCGCAAACATCTCCCAGCGGACAGAAACAGTGTGACATTGAGTGCAGGGAAAACAATCTGGATTCAAAGCAATTCTCTTTATTCAAGGATAATGAACATCAATTTTCAGAGTCACCATGTCAAGTACAAGTATAATAACTGACATGCTATGAAAAGGGTTTTTTTCAGTTTAATGTCTTCGCGATCAGGATGTTCCCATAGTTAATAGGTGGCTGTGATTTTGACTAACTTTAATATATTTCTACAACTATTACTGAACTTAATAATAATTGTACAGCTTGTCAGAAGAATTGGATACAATACTCTATGTAGTCTGGAATCCACGAGGATGGGGGGTTTTCCTAGCAGGGGAAATCAAAATTAAAAATCCCTAAAAATCGCCTGGATTCTGTGCTATACTCTATGATGTGGGACGAACGTTTGAAACTCGAAGGACGTTGGCTCGAAATTGTATAATGTATTTTTATAGATACACACAATAAGTGTTGATGTGTAATGCATGACAGTCACCCATACTATTACATGAAGATGTCCTTTTTATACATGAACGTGTTAATCATGCACAAAAGTATAGCTTTTGAGGATTATCTATGTTAAAACTGTGCTTGTTGTTTTTCTTTTCCTGTTGTTTATTTTACAAATTAGATAAATATTTTTGAACAAAACACACGTTTCAATAAGTATTCAATTTTGGTACTTGATGAACCTGCAATGGTGGTTTCTTATCAGTGCCCAATCCTTGCTGTTAGAAAACATATTAAAAGTAGTGATGAAAAATGGGGACCAACAAACTCAAAACTATCCACAGATGATAGGCAAACATGTCAGATATTTAAAAAAAATAACGTTACAGTTACTCTACGCAAAAAACATCTGGTAATTTTATGAACTACTTTAACAGAAAATATATCTCTTGACCGACGTAAAAATATCGTACAATGAATAACGATCGGAAAGTAATTAAGTGTTACTCCATACTATGCTGTACGATTGATTCTGTATGTGATGACTGATGATGTGTTTATATGTTATCATTATAACTTTACTCGCCAACAACAATTTCTAAACAACGACAACTTCAACTTCAAATACGTTTGGATCACCTTTTACGCAAGTTCAAATTCATGTCTTTCAAGCAAAGGTTATCTGAGTATACAAATAAATGTTGATCGTTGAAGTTTACTTATAATATGCCCACCAACGACCAGTTTTTAGTTTATTAGTGACTAAGTCTAAGTTGGATGTTGACAGTTGAACATGACGTACATAATACAGAGTTTACACTTGACTGTTAGAGTTAGAGTTAAACTCAATATATTCCAGTGGCAATTGCGTTAATTCACACACGTACTGAAATATTTCAACACATTCACTCAGTTGGAATGTGAACGTTCGACGTTATTACACTTGTTTGATATACTAAATAAGCCAATACGCAAATAACAATAAATCAAATCACTGTTTATTTAAAACCAGCCGTGACTTCCCGTAATATATTAATTTGAACGTATTGAAATTTTTACTTGATATCATGGTCACTTAATTATTCTTCAAATCTAATTGGAATTTGAATAATTGTTGTGTTCGAAGCCGATTACAGCGAAAAAATTGAATTATCACTGTGACCATCTACCTTATTATATTCCTTCGCCTCTCCAATACTGTCTCTATGTGAGCGTCCATTTCGTTGTCTGTCTGTCTGTCTGTCTGTCTGTCTGTCTGTCTGTCTGGATAGGCTGGTTGGTTGTATGTAGGTCTGTGTATGTAGGTCTGTCTGTCTGTCTGTCTGTCTGTCTGTCTGTCTGTCTGTGTGTTTGTTTGTCTGTGTGTATGTATGTATGTATGTATGTATGTATGTATGTATGTATGTATGTATGTATGTACTGTATGTATGTATGTATGTATGTATGTATGTATGTATGTATGTATGTATGTATGTATGTATGTATGTATGTATCGTTGTCAATGTCTCTCTCTCTGTGATTGAAGATCTTTGACTTCCTTTTTAAAAAAATACCCAACATTTACCATCGCATGATTTTATCGACGAGGTACGTACACGATGTACAAAACTATAAAAGGCTAGCTATTTTCAAACATACATGACGTGGATACCAAACTGTTCACCAAAATATAACAGAGGACAGGAAGTGTGGGTACCACGTGATCGTCTTCATTTTAATTAGCCACACAGTACTAATTAATTACAAGGTTTATGTCGATGGCCACCATATTGTTCATGTCTGTTCAGGGTTGCAACGAGATTATTTTTAACACTTGAACTACATCATGAAATGGACGTATAAATTACCCGATATATTTAAGATAAAATGGACATTCAGTTACTCTGTTATTTCTATTTGTAGATGTTAATTCAGTAATTAAAGGTGATAAAAAGACATTGTACCCTTCGCAGTGCGAATTTTCCCCCGCCATGAACAGATTAGTTTTCATTTGTTAGCCTACATTTCGACATCAAGCTATAGACGGAAAATCAAAAAAATCTTCAACACGGCTCAACAAATCTCTGCTCTTAATTACATGTACTGAATTTAGATATTATGACTGGGTTGATTACCTTTGCTGAACATTCTTTACCTGCCAAACACAGAAATCTTTTTGAAAATTTGATCATAACCAGGTATTGCAAGACAAACCTTCTACCCCACTAGAGGAATGGCAAGCGGTACTATAGACCTATTTTGAGTGAGGTCGGAATATAAAAAAACCGTGTTTTCCATCCCGTGTTTGAAATTGATAGAAAGACATCCGAACACGGTTGCTGCAAAAGACATACAGATATCACACAGTACAATGCACTCCCACACCGAATCGATTAAAATCAAATGCTTTTAAGTTCTTGAACGAATGGATAAACAAATACTGCATCGATATAGGTATAGCTTTAGCAAACACTCGAACAAACCTGACAATGTTCGACAAAAACGTATGTGAATATCCCCCGGACATATTGGTGAACCGTCGGCGTGAATGGGCTTTTGATCATCAACGATTCGCCCTATATTTTTGACACCACCCTTGGGTCACTGCTTTGAGGATGCCGAAAGAAAGAAAGGAAGATATATGACAGAAGGAATAAACTAAGGAATTCATAAATGTTCAAACTGACCAGAGACCACTATTTCCTTGTAAAGTCGCAAATCGTGACTGCCTTTTTTGAATGGCGTTTCAATTTTCCCTTGGGATTTTCTATTTTCAATGGCTTCAGAATATCATTTTTGATTCACGATACATGTTGAAATTCATCGTTCTCTCGAATATACTTAGAGGATAAGATGTTTATCATTACTTGAATTGAAGCTTGAAAGAAATTATACATCATGGCTTTTTTTCTAAAGATCAGAGAATTATTAAGATTCAATATGTCCTGTGAATGATTAAAATAACTAGAACAAAATTAATCTATCTTCAATGCGAAAACGGGATATTAAAAATTTCAGTATCAAAAAATATTAAGGCTAATACTCACTTCAGTAATATGTATATGGAGTGATTTTTCGTCAGCTAAACATATTCGAGTAATCTGGACATTTAGCTCGTTTCCGACGCCGTAGTGGAGTAGAAACCTACTGTCAACGGAGAAGTATACTGCAGTAGTACGTTGATTTAATACAATGCACCAACTACACGTTAATGTTTAACATATCATGAATGAAAGTCGTTGAGTAAAACTTCAAGTCACTACCCACGTCAGAATGACGTACCGACCTGTGGTTGCCATAGAAACCGAAATGAGTACTTTCCTGTGACCAAGGATAGAGCTTTTGGTTTCTTAAAACTGGATTATAATTAACATTGGTATTTAAGAGTCTTTATATAGGTAATAACCAAGACTGCATATTGGCCTCGTTCAGCCACGACTGCATGTATAGTAGCCTCGTTTCAATGTTATTCGAAGCCTGTCCCTGCACATTCATCTATATACTGTATTAATGGTCGGCAAAAATACCACTATTCATGGGTTTTAGTAGCATTTTATAATTCGATCTGTTTGTATTTTATTGATATTTTGCGTTTGTGAGGTGATTATTATAGGCGTTCGTAGTATAGTGTGCATTATGCAATATAAAGTTATTCAGATAACGAAAAAGTATGAATGATGCGAACTAGACTAATTTGGTCTCAATTTGAATTGTCCAGAGAACTGCACTTTTAGATTCGCTACCTTTTCCGAAGTTTCTTTGTCGTTTTTTTTCTCGAATTCTGAAGACTTTTTTTCCTCGAAAGGACAATAATGCCATATACTATAAGTTCCTATTCTTACTAGACATTTTACGAATATTTGTAATTCTGAAATGTGTAGGGTTTGTTTTGTTTGTTTTTATGGTTTGTTCATTTTGAAGCTGGTGTGATTTATCGCTATATACTATATTCAATGAAAGTTGACAATGCAATAGGTTTGTGAGTAAGAAAAATAATAAAAAACTGAATCGAACGAAGGAAAGGAAAACTGAACTTTTCCAAAAGTTTGATGACTAATTTACTAACAGAAGAGAAGAGAACGCACTAGTTTTGGCTATTTCATTCATGAAAAGTGTGTCTGAAATGACTGATTTAAGTTTCAGGTAATAAAATATTGTAAATATTTACATATAAAAGTACTGCCGACGATAACGTCAGAAAGCAATTAAAACTTATTGTTATTGTGGGTAGAATAATTTAAGCAAACTTCCTTTGCGTCGGCGTGGTCATGTTTGTCAAGTGGTCAGGAACATTGACTTTCATTACTTCCAGAGTGTGTCCACCGCGTCGCGTGGGTAGTCATTACTGTTGTCCAGTCTCGCGTGGGCCGTTTCTTGTTTCATCCAAGAATATGGTCATCATAACGCGTTGGGTTACCATGTTTACATCAGTGAATTGTTCATTGACCAAGAAACCCCTGTATGGTTAACCTTCTGTCTCAATTTCCTCTACTGTTTTAATACATCATACCTTGTAATAACTTACTATAAATTTAAAAAAAATACACTTCATGAATGTTGGCAACATAAAATTTGCTAAAATGAAATTCATGAAATCGTGACTAAGTAATTGTTGGTGATGAGATGATGATTGCTGTCTTAATTCAGTGAAGGACGGTTGGAACAATTTTATCATTTTTCTTTCGACAGACTTTTAGGCCTAATTTTTCAGCAGTAAAATTCTCTAAAGTAGGCGATGTTACGCAAACACCATACATTCACTCCTAATAAAATGATGAACACAAAGCACTTAAGCAGATCTTTAGAGCTAATAAGCATGGCGGGATAATAACCATCTCGGTTTGTACATGTGCTTAAAGTATCGAAAAAAGCAAACAGAAGTGTGAGACGACACACTTCAATATTATTTAAAGAGATCAGTGGCTATTTGTCGCATTGCATGATGGGAGTCGCCAGCTCAGCGGTGGAAGAAAATTAAGGACTACAACTTAGATTCTGACGGTATACGCCACCGAACTGGAAGAACATTTCAAATCTGAGTAAATCATTGAAACCATTATTTAACTGTGACAGCCATCTCTTAATACTTACAAAATTTGATATAGGTTATAACCACGATTTGGATTCTCTGCACCTTGCTCCTTGATAACCATGGTAACACACAGCAGTTGATAGAAACATAATTGGTCGTTTTGATATTTCTCTTGGAACCATGTAAATTTGTATGGTAATATAAGATAGTGGGTGTAATATTGAAAATTGTTTGGAGCTGAGGACCTTAAATGACTTTGTCTATAATGTGAACGTCCTTAAAAAATCATTTCCTTTTTACCGTAATCCATATCTTTACATAGCCGATGAAATAGACAATTCATCTAAAACTCAAAGTGCCGCCATCTTCGCGCTCACGCGGACCAAGAGGGTAAATGTTTGATAGTTTCATCGCTATCATTTCATGAACGTGAATCGATGCCAATAACGATTCGTGTGATGGTGTAAACGTAATGACGGCATTTTACCTAAGATAAGCCTTTACCAGCGTTTACATATAACCTTTACTATTTTATAACTTTAAATGTCACAGGTTAGCTAACATAACTGTAGAATAGTATTTTCTGCTAATGCTTAATGAATGCCACTAATACCACACCTGTTATATGGCAAACTAAAGTAACAGTTGGTAAATAAACTGTTAAAAGCAAACGACATCAGAAAATTGAAACAATAGTGATGCAATAGTTATGAAGGGGGAAATGTAACTAGATAAAGGAGGGGTATTTTTGTCTTACAAAGATTACAAGAACCATTCCCCTATATTTCATATTCTTAATCTATTCACTGATTCGTTCTTGACGAAAAGTTTATCATTTAGATTATTCATTTTAGATCTTGTCAAGAAAACAAATCGACAAGACTTTAGTGACAAGCTCGATGGGTGCAAAAGCACACATATCAGAGAAAGAACTGCGGGTGTAACGGGAATGAAATCCAGGGTACTGTAGGTAGATACGGACTGTTTATTAAGAGTAGCCCATACCTACTTTAAAAGTTAACGTCTCCATAGTAAAGCCAATCTCTATTATCATTATACTTGACCCATCTCGCAATGGTAACTAATTTAATGTGATATAAATAACGAATGTAAACGTGACAGACACTTCAAGTCTCGACTGCCATTCTAGAGTCCTTCTTAAACATGTTTACTCTCTGACAGTTCAACAAAAGATTGTTCATTTCACCTAAATCGACCATGACGCCCAAAGGAAATGAACAGAACAATGCGCCTTTGAAATGTCTATATTTAAGAACACTCTTTATTTATAGAGCTCTATTTTGCGATTAAAACCCTCATTTTAACTGACCCGTTGTTTAATTTGCATCAACGTTATAGTTAACATACACACCAAAAGAACGTTGGTAAATGGATTATCAGACCCTTGGAGTTGAGAAGAAATATTCTTGAAAAAATTATAACTGTCATTTTAGATAGGTTGGACAAGCATGTGCAACTACCGGTCCAAATAAAATAGCCTAACGCGTTTCTTTAGTTGACATGTATTACTTTACACTTATTATGTTAGCAAAAGAGTCTCTAATGGCGATATGAATCCCTAAACAAATTATTAAATACAATGAATAAATAAACAAGCAACAGCGTGCCACGCACAAGCCAGGTTATTGCTTTTGAACAGAAAATATGGTTAAATACCCTGGTACTGGTCCTGTGGTGCTCGAAATGTTAGTCAAAACCTTCTAAACCACAATTGTTTTTCCAAACTTGTTATAAATTATTCTTGAGGAGATGTAATTACTTTAATCCCCAATATTTGTCCTCATTCAGCCAGAAAATACTCATGGCCTAAGGGGTTGTCCCTACTCGTCCAGCGACTCGTAATGTCAAGGCCTCTTAAGTCAAGAGTATTTTCCTTGGCTGAACGAAGAAAATGCAAATGATTTGGAGATAATATCTAAGTATTACGTAATATCGGTATGGTAAGTACATTATATATATATTGTGACG
Organism: Glandiceps talaboti; assembly: GCF_964340395.1. Lineage (NCBI taxonomy): Eukaryota > Metazoa > Hemichordata > Enteropneusta > Spengelidae > Glandiceps > Glandiceps talaboti. Next base: position 15,759,138 of record NC_135563.1, on the reverse strand, counting down.
ATTATTTTACATCGACATAGGTGATTTTATCTTGAGTTGTATTCTTGAGTGTTCTCTGTTCTCAAACCGAGGACGTCCCTGATAACTATTCTCAAAACGAGGACGTCCCTGGTAAATTAACATTTCAATTAAAAGTCGAAAGTATACGAGTTTAGGTCGTTTTCCTGAAATAGTTCGATGATTCACCGTTCTTTCGTTATAACTTTAATACTGTGTGTTCTATAAGTAAATTGCTTAAAACATAAAAATAACAATTACACTCAGTTGAATAGCCCTATTCTGTATTAATTGAATTTATCATAAAAGGTGTATTACGTGACTGTATATAGGGGAAAGGCACCTGGATGATTTGCATTATAAAAAAAATTGAATGTCATAGAACACCCGAAGACAATGGCATTTGTTATGTAGAATATATATATATATATATATATATATATATATATATATATATATATATATATATATATATATATATATATATATATATATATATATATATATATATATATATATATATATATATATATATATATATATATATATATATATATATTCCATGTCTCTACACTCAGGAAGTTGTATCAAAGTGTTTTGACCTTTTCTTTTCCTTTTCACAAAACATAATTTCTTTTCATTGATGTTTCCTAGCGTGTGCATCCCGACATTTAAGTAACTTTTTCGGACTCGGTCATTTCATTAAATACTTGCACCATTGGTTGTATCGCGTGCATTAAATGACAGGAAATGTAAAGCCGGAACTGTTCAATTGGGGATTAGACAGTGTCCAATACGTGGGCGAAAGAACAAGCTGCTTTTGACGTGACTGACGACCTTGTATTAAGCAGTCAAAGACTACATAATCGCATTGACTTCTTCTCTCTATAACATACTCGTTATGGAATTAAGTCAAGATTTCTAGAGATTGTTTGCCGTAGTGTGTCAACTGCACCTGTTAAGGTAGTCAGTATGTAAGTTACTTCAATCTATCTAAGTCTAGAAATGAAAGAGGTATATGCCAAAGTTGATAGTACGGGCCAAGTAATCTAAAAATTGTGTTTATTTGAGGCAGTGACTTAAAAAGCATCTTGACTCCATTGGAATACACGTCGACGAAGAGAAAGGGTTTTAATGATACAATCTTTAAAAAAATCAAAACATCAAAATTAACTAAGGGCGTCATAAAATTAGGAGATTAAAATGTGGCGCAGTAAACTTTGATGAAATGTTTCAACAAACACCACACAAGGTCAGTAGAATGTGTTCAAACCTTTAACACATTTGCATAAAGATGTAGGTGAATAAAAAGTTCAGTAACGTCATATGCTACACATTTAGTTGGCAATGATGTTTAAAAAAATTATTTGAGTGACAAATAGTTTGAAAGTTATCAAATACGAAAGCTTTCTATATTAACTTCTAACATACGTCAACTTTGGAAATTAAGATAATGCCAAACAATAATATATTAAATTATTGAATTAAAAAGTAAACAAATATATAAGGATGTATAACAATGGAAACATGTCAGTGGGATAATTCATATAGAGTGCCAACGCCCACATATGACATGTGTTCGATTTACTTAAAGCACGCGCGTTTGAAAGAAACAAATACACCCAAAGGAGACCTCTACTGTATCGCATATTGATATTTTAATAAATGTCAAACGATTTGCAAACTCTCATCTGGACAATATTATCTGTCTCTAGTGGAACATAAATTTATCATATTTTGCCACTTTGCATTGATGTCAGTTGGCGACGATTTCTTCATGAAAGCACGATTCGGATCACAGGAATCTAAATCGTCGCTAATTGTGTTTCAAATGTATTTACGTGTAATTTCGAAGCAGGGTTCAGATGAACAAATGAAATGATAATATTCAATTTGAGTATGTAATGTTATTTGATTACGAAAGACTGTACAATGGAAATGGTATCACCAAAAAATACAATCCTGAACTTGATATTGCAATACCACATCATTATAAGTGAGAATTAATAAAGGGCTATAGTGTACATACATTGTACCAACCGATTGCCCATTGCAGCGGAGCAAGAGGTAAGTTGGTGCAATATTTGCACTATAGCCCTGACCCGTGTTCATTAAGCAGCTTACATTACGTTCCCACCAATCACACATTCACATGTATAAAAAAAACCCTGTCATTAAAGATATAATTTCTCGGCCAAATAAAGTGAAAAACAGCTGAATAACCCATCCAAGAGACGAATCCTAACGCTACTGAAAGTGTATTATGAACACACCTGTATGCGGTCACCCTTTGGCCAATCGGATTTGAGAATGTACTCAATAATTAGCAAGTCATTGTGAGCAATAGACCAGTGATTGGCCAATCCATTTTAACCATGTGGCACTTCAATTTTGTCATAATGAGCTTTGGCTTGGATAAGAGGAAATGTTGTTGGCCCTGTACGTTGAGCTGAGGGGCGTTTCATCTAGTTTGACTTTTTCCTCGATTTTAGGAACAGACTGGTGAGTGACATTGAATCTCTGTGATCTCTAAAATAATACGTTGTCTTCTAAGATTTTTGTTTTCGTCCGCAAGACGGTTCTGTGTCCCCCAAAATCCCGTGTGATTTCACTGACCACTGGGTTATCACTATCGTCACTCTGTAAGTCTGATTATTAACCATGGTCTGTGCTAATTACACATTGTAAATAGGAGCAGATATAGAGCATGTGCCAAGTGTGGTACGTTTTTCAAAATATGTATCGTACTCGTACTCGAATGTAACAAGTGCATGCATGTCCGTATCAGTTGATTTAATGTCTCCATGAGGTTGCTTGGAAACAATCATTCTCCAAATAAGTTCACTGAACCATACGTTTATTCAAGGTGAAATTCCAGTCTGTCTGTCTGTCTGTCTGTCTGTCTGTCTGTCTGTCTGTCTGTCTGTCTGTCTTGTGGATGATGCAAGTGATTTTTAGTATTGAACTTTAAATCAACTATTGGGGATGAAATTTGGCAATGATTCTAAAGAGAGTTAATCTTCAAATTGTGGGTGTGGCATACTTACATAAGTTGCCCTACCAACATGACTACGCCCTTAGCAACAGTCAAATGATGGGTTTATAGCAAATACAATAATAGGAATGGGTAGGCAATTGAATAAACATTAAAAAGACATATTATACAAATGTCTTTAGCAACAAGACCACGTCCATAGCAACAGGTAAACGATGACATATAATGTCAATATAACACAAGTGCAGCGAAAGTAAATGGAATATTCATCCATACAAATGCGATGGTAGGATATACCAACCATATGCTGTCTTCAAAAGATTGTATGGTGACCATTCGTTTTTTTAGCTCCGCTGTCAGCGAAAGCTGAAAGCGTAGCTTTAGGTATAGGTGGGTATTGAGGTATAGAGAGTAGAGTGAATCATAGGTGTCCGTCAAACTTTTATATTTTTACTATCTACTCCATAAGTGACAGTCGGAATTCTTCGATATTTGGTGTGCATGTTCCCTGGGGGGAGGCTATTCAGATTTGTTCATGCCAAGTTGATCTGTGCCATTTTCAATTTTTTATGATTTTTTTTCATAAAATGTCATTTTCATCAACTCCTTGAAAACCTCTTATTAGATTCCTTTGATATCTGGCGTGTTGATGCGCAGGGGGTAGCTTACTCAGATTTGTTAATTTCAAGTCAGCACATCCTCATTTTTATTTTTTATGATTTTTTTTTTGTAATTTGAAAAAAAAATGAATATGTTAATGAGCATAATGACCGACGCCATATTGGAAATCAGTCGACGAGACTTTAAGTAAACTGCCACTTTTCAAAAGACACTATTGACGTCAAACAAGCAATGTAATATGTGCTATAGTCATAATTCTACGCATTGGGCGCCCAAATGACAAGCGTTTGTTCGAAACAGGGTTGTAAACTTCAAATCCAATTCTGCACCCTTCTACATTATCAGCCAATCCGCAACATCCTCATTTGCATACTCTATCCTGATTCGACCAGAAGCTGAAGGTGACCTCATTCGACCGAGCGATTTTCCACAGCAAGTATCTTGAGTATCAACACGGGACGTTCTTAGTACTCACTAAAATCACACTTCAGACCCACTATAAAAGTGTGATGTTTTCAGATAACATGTAACTTGTGGTTAATTCTATATTGTCGTGCAATTTGGAATGACAGTGAACCAGAATTCAGACAACTTGCGTAAGGAAGGGCATGCCAGGCATGCGGTTGAAGTTTAAATATGGCCGACAGTTCACATGTAAAGTTAAACGACATGAACGTGTCTTGCCTTTCCAAAATGCAAATATTTGGCAAGTAAAAATAATTAAAATAATTACAACTTTAATTTGGCTTCAGACTTTGCATTATGTTTTGCGTATCTTTCCCCGTTTTACATGTAAATCCGAAAAGGTTCTCTCTCATCATGTCATCAGTGTCAGTGATCATACCGCGCGGGGTAGTCCTCGGGTGCACGAGTCTGTATTACTGACTTGACTCTAAACACCGGAGGGGGAGGGACAATTGTCAGAATCGAGTCCCGAATTCCTCCGTACGCAAGCAGGACTACGTGCGGGACTGCTTTGAGTACGAGCGAAGTGAGGCATGTTGAGGTATTTTGTTGAGAATTATAAATATTGCGAAATGTCAAGTACAAGGTTTAAATACAATGGAATGATGAAAAAAATGGCAGAGTCTGCTGACAGGCGCCGGTCACAAAAAACACTGTGAATTAAAATATCAGACGATGTGCATGTATGTATTAATCGCCGACAATCCACCCGTATGCACGAGGGACTAACCCGGAAGCAAGTCGTTGTCAGCCATACGTTACATGTACAGTGGTAACATCGTCCGAGAAATCGCTGCGTTCAGAGTGTCATTATTCACAGAATTGTTGTTTTCGAGTGAAAACCCGTCTTGAATTGTATAACTCTAACAAATGAAGACATGTCAAGTTATATTTTGAAAGTTGTATCGCTAGTTTGAGACGATTTTCTCACGTACTATAGTACTATCGAGCCTTACTTGGAAGTAGTAGGACCTTCCAGTTCATCGGGAAGTTTAGCCAGTCCGATAATTCTTTCTGGTTTAGTTTACAACACTTTTGATCACGCAGATTTTGTTGTTGTGATGAAAAGAAATTAAAAAAAGACCATTTCAACCATTTCGTTGTGTTTTCTTTGTGAAAGGTAACCGAACATGAACGAGTGTTACCACTGTAACGTATGGCTGAGAATGACTCTCTTCCGGGTACTTGAGATTGTCGCCGTACGGAAACTAAGATGGCGATTAATACATTTCTTCCCTATATATATCTACCACAACTAGAACAAGTTGAATGTTGTTGACTTTGTAAATTTGTTAGAAAATTGAAATTCAAATTGCCTCAAAATTATTTTAGATCCCCTAGTTTATTTCCTTCTTCATTAAAATTTTCCAGGGTTACAGCTGTAAGACACTGGAATTACTTATAGCCAACCTCAAAATCCTCTTTTTTTTCTTTTTCTTGTGTGCATTTCCCAGTCATTTTTTTCTGAGATTTTGTGCAATTTTTCATAACAGTAGATTTTTGTTATAAAATGGTGACTATGGTATAAAAGTACAATACATTACCAACTTCTGTGTAAAATGTGTTTTATAGTGAGACATCATATGAAACCACTAACCACTTTATTGCATCACTAAAACAAAACTGCATAGTGACTCGAAGAGCTGAAGACCTGAACCACTTCTACATGTCACCAAAATAAAAAATTAAATTAAAAAAAAAAACAGCGGAGCTATTCTGACCGATAGGTCGCTTGTCATTGATTTGAAGCGAGAATGGGTTGGAGGTTTCTTGAACAAAGTATCAGAAAAAGTTGAAACAATTTATTTCTGAGGGGCATTCTGAGTTTATAAATCTAACTAATTTGATTTACAGTTTCTTTGACATTACAATGTAACTTGATTATTCAGTTTTTTTTATAATGTTATTGTCTCAAAACAGGTAATGATACTAATTATAATTTAGTTGGTTTTAATTGATGTAAATTAACATTGCAATTAAGTGGATTAGCCAGAATCTATAAGAATCATTAAAAGTTAGATAACCCAACTTAATTAAGCTTGCGTAAAATTGAATACAATTAAATGATATTGGTTTAAAACAAATAAAAGAATGAATGAAATTGTAAAATTAACATGGCATTAATTAAGTATATTGTGTTGTTTTGATGGGTTTCTAACCAAATTTAAAAACGTACAAAAGCTTTGTTGTAAACAAATATCGGGTAAAAAGAAACACTCACAGTCATCGTTGTTAGGGTACTAGTTACCATGGAGACGAGTATTTCATTATTTAGAGCAAAAACAAATAAAGTCCAGGCGTCATAAACTAAGAACATGACAGATGGTTGGTTGGTTGTAGTCAGTAATACATAGTACAAAAAATGTATGTGTGGAGAGAAATTTCATGTTTTGGATATATGACTGTTTTCTCCTCAATATGAAGTGAAACTGTAGCCTCTTACATCAATAAGTTGATTGTGATTGTCTTTGAAAATGCCAGAGGATCCTCCGGTGACGTTTGCATAAGGCAAATATAGGTTACTTGAAGTCTTTCATTCTGTAATTTATTCATAAAATTGGTATCGATATAGTACATAAACAGACAATGTACATTTCAAACAAACTATTCATATAAATATAATGGGTGTGTAATTGATGAAATCATTACAGTTGTCGTGTGTCGAATAACAGAAATCAATCCTAACCATGGGTCACTTATTACTGTGCAATCAACAACAGACTGTTATGGTGGGAATATTTCATCGATTATTTGCATATATTGTCTGTACCTATTCCTAATATCGACATCCCTGTCTGGTGGTCTATTTATTTGTTTCTTCTATATTTTCTTTTATCAACACCAGCGCACTTTGACGTATGTATGTATGTATGTGTGTGTGTGTGTGTATGTATGTATGTATGTATGTATGTATGTATGTATGTATGTATGTATGTATGTATGTATGTATGTATGTATGTATGTATGTATGTATGTATGTATGTATGTATGTATGTATGTATGTATGTGTTGGGGTGAGTGGATATAGACGCATGTATATAAATGTATCTGTGTTTATGTGTGTGTCTCTATGATTCTGTGTCTGTATCTGCGTCTGTGTTTCGTGTGTCTGTATTTCGTATTATATATTGGATGTTATCGACGTTAAATCTGTAGATATTGTTCACTATTTCATACAGTATTTGTTCAAATAAGTTGAATCGATTTCATGAAAATTAGTCACCAAGGTAAATGTTTACCACGACTGAGTCCGTCGTAACAAACACATCTGTATAAATCTTAACAAAATGAAGTGTCTATCAATATGACAAGTATTAAGTCTCGTTGTTGGTGTAATGTATTTGTGAACTGATCAATATATATTGTTCATTTCAAGGTATATTATAGACGCATTGAAACTGACACTATATTTATGTTACAAATATTAGGACACCTGCAAACTCAGTGGGTGTTCGCTTAAATGGCATGTAGCATTTCACACTAGTCAGTTTCATTTTACTATGTGTTGTTTCAGCTTTTTATGTCTGCCACAAGCATGACAACAATGTGTTCGCTACTATAGAACATTTGGAACAACTTGAAATTTGTATGGCAAGAAATACCTAGCAAATGAATCCAACTTACACTTAATAGATGGCTATTATATGATTTTCGTTTTATATGTACACGTTTTATATGACGTACACGGGGATTTGCTGAGATACGCTCTCAAGGGGTGCAAGTATCTACCTGGTAGTTAAGGACTGCCTACCTTGTATGTCTAGGAATACAAAAGCTTGGACCTTAAAGACACAGTAATGAAGCCGTAACTTTTCATACTGTGAAAATAACCATTCGTCATCTACTTCACATTCTTTAATAATCTTCTGTGAAAATTGACGAAAATTACGACCGTTTCATATAACGGTGTAACACTGTGATAATATATACAACATGCTGGGTTTTCCAGTGTTCTCCATATGAAGTCGTTGAGATGATATGATGTAGTCCATCCCCTTCACATACGTTCAAAATGACCCTCGAAGTAAAGGTTACAACAAGTGCAATATTTTATATTTCGGAATAAACAAGATACTGCATTTGGGTTCTTTTTCTAGGTTTCGTCTCCAGTTAGTACACGAGGGCGTGTAAGGTCAAAGGTCACACCATAAACTTTCCATTGGTTATATCAACGGAGTCGAGGCAATCTACCAGTGTTTAGGATTTGGGTTATTTTGTGGAAATGGTAATACAAGACAAGACACTGTAAGTACGATGCACCCTAGGCCTGGTAATACCTACTGGGACACTACACTACACTACACTACACTACACTACACTACACTACACTACACTGTACTGCACTACACTGCACTGCACTGCACTGCACTGCACTGCACTGCACCGCACCGCACCGCACCGCACCGCACCGCACCACACCGCACCACACCGCACCACACCACACCACACTACACTACACTACACTACAATACACTACACTGCAATGTATGCACTGTACTGCACCACATCACACCACATTGTACCAGCACCACCACACCACACCACACCACACTACACCACACCACACCACACCACACCACACCACACCACACCACACCACACCACACCGCACTACATTACACCACGCAACATTGCACTGCACTGCATTACACTTCACTATAGTACAGTACACTCCACTGCACTAAAGTGCACTACACTACACTACACTGTTGGAATATATGCATAACATAAAATTCGTGCTCTAGCTGTCGATTATTCCCCTCATATTAAGTTCCACTTGCTTCCTGTACTCTCAAGAGATGGCCGGTGTCCAATAGTTCCTTAGGCCACTAAGATACAAATTGATCGGGTAATGTTTGTACATTTAAATACATTGAAACGGTACTTGAAGTAATATTCATATTCAATGGATGCTTCCAGCATCTTACCGATGAATTTACATTATCATATAGTCTTTTTGAATGGATATCATTCACGTTGTCACAAAATATTTAGGTATAAGCTTATTTTTTTTAATAAGGGAAAGTGTTGATTGCATTTTGCATTTGTATGACAAGCATAATTTTTTTTAAACAGAGTGGTTTTCTGGCTTTTTTGAGCAGACTATATATTCAGGGATAAAGATTGGTGCTTCATTGGCAAAATTTAATATAAATTATTTTGTTCTATTTGTCATATTTTCTGCTCATCGCTTGTTATGGTAAAGTACAGACAAATAAGTACTTGTCTATGGGTAAAGATATGCTAAAAAATCACAAATTGGTACAAAGAAATTACACCATGCGTGCATGCAAATGAACGCCAAAACACAATCTTCCATTAAGCTGTTCATGATTAATTGTCGTCTGCCAAAAAAGCCAAATGTATTTCTTTATTAAGGTAGAATGCGCCAATTTCACTGAAAATCTAATCTCTCCAAACTTTGCCATATGACAACATGTTCCCGGTCCTTTTGAAATTATGAAAGAAATGTGAAGGTTCGCCGTTTTGTTTACGAGGAAATCGACCTTCTTGCATTTTCGCATAGAGTTAACACAGTAAACGGCGGCCATTTTGGATTTTAAAGTGGCTTGATTTTTTATACCATTTTGACTGATTTTTTTCATCACTTTAACAAAGAATAGATATGAGTTTTGACTGATTTTTTAAAAGCAGTTTTCTTGATTAGAGTAACAGCAAGAGTTTGAGATTTTTTATTTCCGAAGCGCATATGCATAGCGCAAATTCTTTTAATTAATCAAGGTAAGCTTACCTCTGGAAGTGCGCAAATAATGATTAATGTTGCATGCAACAAAATGACAATAAAGCTGAGTTCCTAAATCAAACATGAAATATTTTTATAGTAATCAGTATTGAAAGAATAAAATACTAATTTTGTATCGTTAATTGTGCATGTGGATGTCACCGTTTAGTAATTGTAGCTTGAGGTTGTATAGCTATATGACAATATGTGAACAAACTAAGTCCTAATATACTGTGTGTAAACGTTCTGCAGCATGTCAGAATGACCGATCTATCAGACGTAGACTTTAATTATAGCTTGTTGAAAGGTCGCCTGAAATAACCGTATTAGTAAAACTGTACAGGGTGTTAAAACATAGCTGTTTTTTTCACGAAGGTGGTTGAGTAGTGGTTTATTTGATAGCTCGCTCTCTTTATGTCAACTCAACAGCGATCAATTCTGCCAAAGCAGACCATTATGTTTGGCCATTGAATTAAAGGCAAACAATAGTAAAACCGACACGCAAATTAATCTTTACTACCACGTGGTTAAATGCCAAAGTTTAATTACCATATTAGTTGATAATATATTCATTGTAAATGAAAATAAAGATACAATGCTTCGTTGCGTCACTGTTAATTGGGGCGTTCAGTTGTGTTCCAAACACGGCAATGTGTCGCCAAGATCTGTGTCTCCGACTACCGTACTCAACTGACGTCAATAAAAATTATCTGTTATATTTTGGATCAATATGGGAAAGGAATCAGTTTAATTTGTAAGAACCCCACTGAGCGGAGTTAATCCAGAAGACAAGGTGACAAATACAGCTGTCTGATTTTTATTTGCATCGTAGACATCTTTCGATTTTACATCCCAGTCTAAACATAGTTTTGCTATAGCGTTTACTGCATCGTAATTCAATCTAGATTGCTGCGAAAGAATTCCAGGTGAAAAAAAAAAAAAACTATAGAGTGTGTTAAGTTGCATACCTATAAAATTAAGAAAGGGATACATTCAAATTTACGTGTAGTAACTACACATATTTCTCAAGTCAAGCAATGTATTAGCCGATCGTAGTCCAATACTACCGTCGTAAACCGTTAGTCTCTTTTACGGCAACGATATTCGCGTTCCCCTTTTGCAGTTTTGTTGCGTCATATCTCTTGATATTGTTGTTGTTGTTGTTGTTGTTGTTGTTGTTGTTGTTGTTGTTGTTGTTGTTGTTGTTGTGTCCTCGGAAAATTATGGTCTGCTTGGTATATTATGTAGAATCGTCAGATCAGTAACGTTATATTACCTAAACATCGTTGAGATTTAATAACTTATGTATATGAACATTTTTTTTCTCGTAACATAAAGCCTAAAGCAGTCAAAAGGCCCACCACAAATTTGCCATCTTTGCTGGCGCAGTCGACGTTTACAGATATATAGGACCGGAAGTCAATTTACAGTGTAGGTTTTATTATGAAATAGTTTGAATTAATAACCATGTCTCATTTATGATATCAATCGAGTTAGACAACCGCGTCACAATTTCTCAGGTTTAAATTAGAAGTGAATTTTGCTTAGAATCCATTTATTTGACTGTCGTTATTATCCTCCTCTACTGTCAAGCGCTTCGACGATTAGCAGCCATCATATTTCAAACCCATTACGTCTTATTTTGCAGCAATAGTTCACTTGCCAAGGCACCCGGTCTATTGTCATAACGCAGTGCAGTACAGTTTGCTATTATAACTGAATATGTAACATTTTTCTAATTGTTTATGTCTTTTTTATCGGTTTCAAGATTGCAAGTTAAGATCAAATTTAGAGTTTGAATCAATTTGTTACGTTACAATTATTTGTCGGCTTGTGATCTTATTGGCCCTTACAAGCTCACGTGACGTGATGCCATGAAACTTTCCAAATACATGGTATGTCAAACTTGATAACCTTGGACAGGGAAGGGGGGCATCGATCTTTGATTTGAGACAGACAGAATGGCTAATGAAAGACCAGCAGTCTATTTGAATTAATATGACTTACATACGACGTTGCGTCTGACAGTCTTCCGTTAAGTACTTCGTCTGAGATCAACTCTAAAAGGCCAATTGATTTCAAAGTCTCTTCATTGTGATCGTCTGACCGCAGAGAATGAATATGATCTGTATTTTGTCATTTTGGAGACCTCTGATACGTGTCAAGT